>NC_052488.1:5071386-5180929 GCF_009730915.1 Dioscorea cayenensis subsp. rotundata | reverse complement strand
TATTACGTATTGCTATTGGTATCAACTTGAGCTTATCACATGCTTAGAAACACGAATGATCCTGCCAATTTTGCAGTCACTGTTCTAAACATCCAGAGATACAAGCCAAGGGTTTGGAAGAAGGATCCTTGATTCCCATAGTAATAAAAACTCAGAGGATCTTACTGGTTTTGTAATCCCCTTTTTTGTCATCGTGTAGGACGAATCAAGGGGTTTCTTTGATTATTCTTGAGAACTTATTTGCTAAGAAATTAGTATTTCCCTTTATGTATTCTATTGTTACATGAAACCCATTTCCTATTATGTAATCCATAAATTTTAACCATCTATTTTCTGATAATTTATTTTCTGATTTTTTATTATAGAATGCTACTATTGCTTCGCAATCTGTTCATAATGTAAAACTTTTTTCTAAGATTATAAATAATTTAAAATTTTCCATTTCTTTCATTGTTACTATGATTTCAACATCTGTTGCAGTTAGTTTTGTCTAATAATTGTCACTATCATATCTACTTATTTTTTCTTCTTTTATACTAAAAAATATAGTAGGTCTATATTTTTAATACAAATCCCCATCCTCCTATTCTTCCATCTGATTCTATAATTAAATAACTATTTGGAGGAGGTAATTCTAATGGTTTTAAATTCCTTATATTGTCTTTAATTTGCTAAACAAATTTATGTCTTCATTATTGAAATGTCTTTCTCCTGTTTACTTAGTTTTATTATATAATGGTCTTGCTAATTGGCTTAAATTTGGTATAAAACTAGCATAATTTAGTTTTCCTAAGAATGATTGAATTTGCTTTAAACTTTGAAATTTATCTGGCATTTCTAATATACTAGATGCCATATGTCTTTGCTTTAAACTCTGAAATTTATCTGGCATGCTCCTTTATAGACTTGCTAAAAATTAAGATATCATCATATAAGTTATAACAAAATTTGCATATTTTCTAAATATATCATCTATTTTTCTTTGGAATACTTGTGGAGCATTTTTTAAGCCGCAAGGCATAAAAGTTCATTCATAATGTCCATTATGAGTAATAAAGGCAATCCAGGGCCTGCTTTCTTTTGCTAAAGGGACTAGCCAAAATCCAGATTTGAGGTCAAATTTACTATAGATATAAGTGTTTTTAATTTTATTAATTAAAGTTTCTTTATTAGGATGTGGATATTTATCATCTTTAGTGTTATCATTTAACCTTTTATAATTAAACACTATTCTACTTTTTCCTCTAATAATTTCACTATGTTTATTAATTATAAACGCTCTAGTTCTATGTGGACTTTTATTTTTAGTGATTAGTTTTAGTTCTTCTAGCTCTTTTATATGTTTTTGAAATTCCTCTTATTCATAAGGGGTTGCTTTTAATATAGTGCAAGTGACCTTAAGTCAGGATTTATGATTTCTAATTTGTAGATATTATTTACTCTGTTAATATTTTTGACAGGGTTTTCTTCTATAGTTCCATCTTTATTCAATTTTTTTAATTAAGGGTTCTAATTTTTGCCTTACTAGATCAATTTCTACTTCTAGATTGATTTCTTCATAGATTTCTACTTCCTTTGGATTATTTCCTTAATAAGATATTCTGCATTATTAATTATAGGTTATGTCAAAATACTATCCATATGTTTACATATAGTAATTTTTTCTCGTTGAACTATGAGTCCACCATTTCTATGTTTTATAAAATTCATTCCTATTAGAAGTCTGGCTATGCTTTAACCTAATGTTGGTTTTACCCTAACAAATGGTAAAAAATACTTAATATTATTAAATATTACTGTGCAATCCACCAGTTTCTTTTCTAACATAGTTATTTTGCCAAAAGCATTTTTTACTTTTGTTATATATAAAGCATTTTCTATATATTTTTAAGGAATTAAATATGTGGAAATATAACATTTACTTGCTCTTGTATCTATGATACCTGTTATATTAACTTTATAACCATCTTTAAATTCTATAGTACAATCTAAGTTTAAGAGATTGTTATTACCACAAGTATTTTGGGATAATGCTATTGCTTCCTTACTTCTATTTCTTCATAACTTTCTATTTCTTCTTCAATTGTTTCTATAATTATAACTCCTTTTCCTTTAGTTTCATAGTAGGCTAATTTTTCTTTTTCTAATATTTCTATTCTTTTGTTGTCACTTTCAGTATTTTCTTTTGTTGACTAATTATATATTATAACATCCTTTTGCACATAGTTTGCATAAAGATAAATTACATTAATTACATGTTGTTCTATATTTAGTAATATGAAATTTATAATAAATGTCACATTTTTTGCTAAAAATTTAGTTTATGATCTATAAATTCATGTGTACAACTGCTATTTAATTTTTGCTTATATGTTTCTAAAAGAAATTTAGAATTTTTATCTAGGCTGTAAGCCATTCATTATCCATAGGTTCAATATACCTAAAACTTGATTAAATTCTAAAATATTACTTTTTTCAGTAAAATTATTTTCTTCTCCTCCAAATATACTATATATATCACTATCTTTTGCAGTATCATTACTTGCTACACTATGTCTACTTCATCTGGTAATTCTAACTGTTGATACATATTTAACCTTTCCTTTTTAACTCTATATTTAGTACAATGTCTTGCATAATGTCCTATTTCTCCACATATAAAACACTTACATTTTACAGGTGGTTTGTGTATTTTAAACCTTTTTATGGTAAATGCAATGTTGTTAAATGCTAAGTTATCTTATTATCTTTGGGGGGAGGCATTATTAAGTGCTTGTCATGTGCATAATATAATTCCCTCAAAAGTGATAAAAACATCTCCATATGAATTATGAAATTGTAGAAAACCAAATTTAAGTTATCTTCATGTATGGGGTTATCTAGCAGTTTATAGAATAACAGATCCTAAAAGGACTAAATTAGGACCACGGGCTATAAAAAGTGTTTTTATAGGGTATGCTGCAAATTCTAGAGTCTATAGATTATTAGACTTAGAATCTAATGTCATTGTACAATCAAGAGATGTTCAATTTAGAGCCTGTTTGGATGCAAATTAAAAAAATATGGCATAATTTTATTATGCAGGAAGTGCAAGTGATTATTACAGAAATTATAGCATATTTTATTCCTACAAAATGAGTGTTTGGGTAACAAAATAAAAAAATATTACAAAAATTATTACATATTTTTTTCTTACATAATGAGTGTTTGTTTTGTATAAGAAATAATTATTACATAATAAAAATAACCGTTGGATTATAACCGTTGGTAATTAAAATTTGAAAAATAGCCGTTGTAAATATAGTCGTTATAATTATAGCCGTTATCATTTTTTCCTATTTATACACATGATTCCTTTGCATTACACACATAACTCAAAAAAATTCATAGTTGTAACCATTGTTTCACAATGCATTCCTTAAAGCTTTGGAGGAAAAAAAAATGAAGAAGATGATCTACTCATGCTTAGCAATTGGTCAAGAGAATGTCCAGCAACTTCCAGAAATGTAGAACGTCACACATCCATTCTTACAGGTGTTGCATATGTACAAGAAATTCTTCAAGGTAATGAGGAACGTTGCAAAAGAGAATTTTGTATGGAGCCATATATATTTCAAGCACTAGTTGATCGTTTAAGAGAAAAATCTCTCCTCTGCAACTCAAAATGGACAACAGTCGAGGAGCAACTAGAAATGTTCATGTACACTCTAGCTCATAATGCTAGTAACCGTGATGTGCAAGACCGATTTCAACATTCTGCAGAAATGGTTAGTCGATATTTTACTAAAGTACTTTAAGCTATTAATCGACTTGCTCATGAATACATAGAACCTCCATAGACACTGACATCACCGGTTATTCATAATATCTGAAAATTTTTCCCATATTTCAAGGTAGGCAAATCTATATATTATGAAGTTTACTGTGAACTTTTTTTTGTCTTTATAAATGTTTATATGTTTGTTTATTTTTTAGGATTGTGTTGGTACTATTGATGGAACACATATTCCAATCACGATTTCTTTGGATAAGTAAGATCCTTACAGAAACAGGAAGCAAACGTTATCGCAGAATGTTATGGTTGCATGTGATTTTGATCTTCGTTCTGTATATGTACGAGCTAGATGGGAAGGTTCTGCTTCCGATGCTAGGATTCTCCAACGTTTGATTGAACAAGGTTTTGAAGTCCCAAGGGGTAAATATTATCTAGTAGATGCAGGATATGTGAATACCCCGAATTTTATTGCTCCATATAGAGGTGTTCGTTACCATTTGCAGGAGCAAGGTCGAGCGCAAACTAAACCGATCAATTATAAAGAATTGTTTAATTTGCGACATGCGTTATTACAGAATCATGTTGAACGCATCATCGGCATTTTGAAGATGAGGTTTCCAATCCTTAAAGTAGCAACTTTCCACCCAATAGACTCTCAAACTGATATAGTGGTTGCTGCTTGTATGTTGCATAACTTCATCCGTGTACATACTGGTACAGATGCTATTGAGGATTTCAATAATGAAGCCGAAAAAACTATTGTTCTTAATGGAGATGAGTCATATGGAGAGGATGTTGACACCATGAACTCTGAGCGAAATGCAGGTGCTCGTAAAAGAGATGAAATAGCAATGCAAATGTGGAATGATTATTGTAGCTATCGCCGAGCTTGACCATAGGTGTGTGGCAATCATAAAATTGTTTCTTATCCATTGTATTGCCGAGCACTTTTGGATGAATGAATCTAGGGTCTTGTTTGAAACCATTGCCTATACTGAAATAGCATTATAGAATATATTACAAGACAAAAGGATACTTATTAACAAATTCATGCCAAGAAAAAAGACCTACAATCAAAATTACATGTTATGAAAAGATTCCCATAACAACTTTAACAACAAAAGGATATTTAACAAGTTCAAGATTACAAGTTCATAATCAAAACAAGTTCATGGGGAAAAAAATTGTGCTTATGAAAACATTCAAGTTCAAGGTAACAAGTTCATAATCATCTTCTACTCAATTTTAGAGAATATCATTTTGAGCCATGGCACTTTATGATCTTCCTGAAGACATAAGAAGAGTTCACGATAACTCTTATCTTTAATGAAAATTTGGCTAGCTTTGAACATTTCTTCTTCAGTGAAAATGTCACTCATTTGATTGAACACATTCATGCAATCTTCTATTGTGTGTTTTCCCACTACTTGAGTGCCCTTGAGAATTTCGAGATATTCTTTGTTCTCGCGCTCTGGAAATGCAATGTATTTATCCATATTGAATGATGAATCTTGCGGCTTTTTCCCTTTTTGCTACCTTTTTCTTCTGTGTCCATCTTGATCTCTTAGTCCCCAAAGAATTTCATTGCTTGAACTTTGAGTTTGAGGATTCCGTGGTTGAGAACTAGGAGGTTCCACTTGCATGATATCATCATCCTCAGTCTCGTGTGTAGGTGATGGTTGCCTTGAATCGTTTAGAGTAAAAACACTTGGACTTGGGGTGTGCACTGGTGATTGGGAGATGTCTCCATAATCTTCTATACCACAAGAACGTTTGCCTTCAGCATATCTCCCTATATTTTAAATATATTATATGTTAGTAAAATAAAACTTTATAAATGTAAAATATTATAAAATATATGCTTACCCTCATAAACCTCCTGCAATGCCATAAAATATGAAAACGGTCTAGTATGCCACTTCCTTGCATCTCTATTCCTCTGTTTGATGAACATAAAATTAGATGGTTGTAATTAATGAAACTAGTCATTATGTACATACATACCTCTAGTAGTGGTGCCCAAACATTATCAAGAGCCGATACAATATGTCTTTCATAATCCCATCCAAAGCCACTTAATTCAGAAAACCCTTTTAGAAGCTTGTAGGTTTTTTTCAACTCTTGCTCTAATGCTTTGACTTGGCTTGTTGTGATGCTTGGATTTGAAAACTTGGTTTTCATGTCCCGTACCATCTTGTTCCATGCTTCTTTGGTCCATCCATATTATGAACAGTACACAGGAGTAATATACTCACCTAATAACTTTACTAGATGAGCCTTGTGAATTTCATTCCACTTTGCCCTAGTTTCATGTCTTCCTTCACTTGCCACACTTTCAATTGCAATATCTGATGAAGCACTGTAAAATAGCATGGTTAGAACTCAAAATTTTTGGTAGAAACCATCACACATAAGAAGATTAAGAAGGACAATTAACCATGAAAAAGGTCAGTAGAGGTACCCAAAAAAAAATCTCTAAATAAGATCAGCTTTTGCTTCTTGTTTTCTATGATCAGCTTTTACTTTCTGTTTATTAATTTCTAGTTTTAATTTCTGTAATCTTTCTGTAATCCTAAACTAATGACTCTCTAATCATTCACCTTGGACTCTTAGACTCCTCAATGGAACACCATTAACAGTTTCTTATCATAGCCTACAGTTTATTAACAATCTTTTAAATGTTCCAACTTAATTCTGTATCAAATTTTCCTTCAAATTCAGGTTGTACTGAGTTGTACACTGTGAGTCCCCACATTTGACTCTCACATACACAGTTTTGATCTTCATTTATTTATTTATTTATTTTTAAAAATTCATTGACAAACAATATAATAAAGTTGGTTTTCATTTTAGTTGTTAGATTATATATTCGGTAAAGCAAGCTCATAATCCACATGAGAAATATATAACAAATGAAGAAAAGCAGTACTAATTATGAAGAAAAGCAGTACGAATCTGATCCGGTTTTTAATATATTCATTTATATATATATATATATAATTAGATATAGATATATAATTAGATATAATAAATTTAAATTTTATATGGTTTAAAAAGTAAAAAAGAAAAAAAAAATCCAAATCCCTCATTTAAATCCTTTAGTTTAAATTTTCCAAATCTCTCATTTAAACCCTCTAAGATATTTTTTTTTTCTTTTTTACTTTTTAGATCATATTAAATTTAAATTTATTATATATATATATATATTAATAAATTTAAAATTTTACAAGGACGTAAGTAGAAAAAAAAAATTTAAATCCCTTGTTTAAATACTTAAAGAGTTACTTATATAGTTACATTATTATAAATATATATATATATATATACATATTAATAAATTTAAACTCTTATAGGGTTAAAAGTAAAAGGAAAAAAAATTCAAATCTTTATGTCTAAGATCGATGAAACACTTTATTATTTTTTTTGAATTTTTTTGTGGGGAGAATAATGTAAGGTTTTAATCCTCTTTTATAAGTTACAAGTTTCTCATATTTGTTTTTTTTTATGAATGTTGATGTTGTTATATAAAAAAAATCCATGGAGTAGATGAAACTTAATTTGGATCCGGATATCCGATATCCGATCCGGTTTAAACCGGGTACCCGATTTAAACCGGGTCGGATACGGGTCAAGCTTTTGCCGATCTGAAAAACCGGGTACCCGATCCGGTTTTAAAAACCGGGTCGGGTACCCGGTTTTGCTCACCCCTAGATTTAAGCTCCTATATATTTCCACCAACCTGATCAGTGCCATAATCTACTCAAAATTCTTCAGCTAAAAAGGATGCAATATATTGAAGATCTCATCTTTTTGAATGCCTTGTGCAAATTAAGTCTATTACACTAATTACTAAAAAAACAGTGATAGTAGTTAACAAATGAATGAAAAAGGTATACCATAGCAAATTATCACAACAACTAGTTAAAACATATGATGGCCATCTAGAGAACTTCCAGCTCACAACTCTAAACAACTATGCCAGTAACATTTTCAGCTCAATAGCTTTAATTTTAAAATCAGCCACTCTCCTTATATAGTTCAATTGCATAACTTTGTTTATTAATACCCAAAAATAGGCCTGACAAATCACAAGCCCAAATTAAAAAATGGTTAACAGAGATTAAGAGGGTCACAGAATTCATAGCGAAAAGGTATATGATTTTGCACACGCATGATCTAAATGCACTTTAAATGGTCACAACATGCGGTTCTTTGGATATTTTTGCTGTGATAGCTTGTAATTTATCTAAAGAACTTGTATTTAGAGGATTTATAAGTCCATCAATGACCTGTTATCCAAAGACACAATGTGGTTAATAGATGAAAAAGATAGAGAACAACAATTCAGAAATAGAATTATAGTAATAAAGTTTGATATAAAAGAATTTGATTTGATGCAGTTGGCCGCCTCACATCACAAGATCAGGTCATCACAAGGCAACAGCTTTTAAACAGATTGTAACAAAAAATTGAGTATGTTCTTCTTTAAACATGATGAGAGGAATTTCCACATGAACTCAAAGAACTATCCAAACTTAAAACATGAAGATCATACACTATCCAGATAGAACATGATGAACAAACCTTGGCAAATTGATGCCCTAATCCTCAGAAAACCCAAGGCGGAGAAGGGAGAAAGGTCGGCAACACATCCGCCGGAGATGGGAGAGCATCGGCGTTTGGGTGTAGCAGCCAACAATGCAGCCGATTTAGATAGCTGGCAGGGACTAGCTTCAGGCATCGGCATTGCCGCTCAGCAGCTGGCAACCAGCTGTCGGAGGTGGGAGGGCACTTTGGATGTTCCACTCTGGCAACAGCTTCAAGCTTCTGGCTTTACAGTTGGTAATGCAGCAGAAGAGGCGTCTGGATCCGGTGGAGTTTTTGAGAAGAAGGGAATGGCTGTGAAGGAGAGAGGTCGAATGAAAAGCCATGAGTTTCATAATGAAAAAATATTCCAGTTTCACTAGAATATTTTTTCCTGGCAGAATCTCCACATTATGCCATATTTTTGGGGTGTAAATTAGGTATCCAAATGACCATTATGGCATAAATCCATGAAAATATTTTTTTTCTACCATAATGTACGGATTATGTAGGATTTCTGGGTTATCCAAACAGGGCTTTATTGAAAATAAATTCCATAATAATTCCATAAGTGAGTCAACTCCTAATGCAACATTAGATTGTAGAGAGAAAACTAATGATCGTCACAGAAAAATTAAAAGAACTAGCACAGTCAAAGAAGTTGAACCAAGGAAAAGTCATAGAACTCGAAAAGAAAAGGATCTTCATTCTGATTTTATTTCTTCTCAAGCTTTATTCTTTTTAGTCGAAGGTACAAGAATTGAAATAACAAATAAAATTCCTATTTTATTAAATATAGAAGAAGATCAAACTCCTAAAACCTTTAAAGAAGCTCTTGCTTCAAGAGACTCAGCGTTTTGGAAAGAACCTATTAATGATGAAATGGATTCTCTAATGTGTAATGGAACTTGGGTTTTGGTTGATCCATCTCCTGATTGTAAGCCAATTGGATGCAAATGGGTATTCAAAATTAAAGATGGAAATATCTTTAAATCCAGACTAGTGGCAAAAGTGTTTAAACAAAAGGAATGAATTGATTATTTTGACACATATGCTCCTGTTGCTAGAATTACTTCTATTAGAGCGTTATTTGCATTAGCATATATGTATAATTTACAAGTTCATCAAATGGATGTTAATAAAGCATTTTTAAATGGTGAGATTAATGAAGAGGTTTACATGGAACAACCTGAAGGTTTTATTCTACCAGGAAATGAACAAAAAGTGTGCAGACTAACAAAATCCTTATATGGACTAAAACAAGCACCAAAGCAATGGCATGAAAAATTTGATTCTGTAATTTTTAAATATGGCTTTAAGCATAATGGTGCTGTTCGATGCATTTATTCTAAGTTCACTAATAAATTTGGTATAATACTATGTCTCTATGTTGATGATATGCTAATCATTAGTACTAACATAGAAGGAATAATTGACACTAAGGCATATCTATCCTCAAATTTTCAAATGAAAGATTTAGGTGAGGTAGATACAATCTTAGGTGTCCAAGTTAAAAGACATAGTAGGGTTTTGCATTCTGTCAATCTCATTTTATTAAGAAAGTGTTAAATAAGTTTAATCATTTGAACCTTAAAGAAACAAATACTCCTTATGATGTTTCCATTAATTTGAATGAAAATCCTAATAGAGCAATAGCTCAACTTGAATATGCTAGTACTATAGGTAGCCTTATGTATGCTATGCATTGCAGTAAACCTGATATATCATTTGCAGTTTGTAAATTGTCACGATTTACTAAAAATACAAGTGTGTTACATTAAAATACAATAAAAAGAGTCTTAGGATACCTTAAGAGGAGAAAAGACTTGGGCTTATTCTATGATAGTTTTCCTGTTGTATTAGAAGGATATTCCGATGCTAGTTGGATAAGAAGTACTAGTGACAAAATGCCCACTAGTGGATGAATTTTTACATTAGGATGCGGCGCTGTTTCGTGAGCATCAAAGAAACAAACATGTATAACACACTCAACTATGGGGTCTGAATTTATTGCCTTAGCAACAACAGGCAAGAAAGGAGATTAGTTGAGAAACTAGTTATTAGATATAAAGTTGTGGCAACAACCAATGCCAGCCATTTCTTTGCAGTGTGACAGTCAAGTAGCTATGTCAAGAGCACTCAATAAAATATATAATGGTAAGTTAAGACATATAAGTCTAAGGCATAAATATGTGAGACAATTGATCATTGATGGTATTATTACCATTACTTATGTGAGATCGTGCAAGAATCTAGCAATCCATTAACTAAAGCTCTACCAAGAGGTTTAATAAGGAACACTTCTGCTAAGATGGGTCTACGACCTTTCAGCTAAACTTATTATTAATAGGAACCCAACTTTTATATTAACATTACCACTAATTTAGGAGTTTGAAGGATAATAACAAGTTAGTGATAAGTGTTTCTGAGTACTAGGTTTTGCTAATTAGCAAATTAGTACCATGGCTATTAAGAAGGTGAGTGTAGAAATTAAACACTCTTAATGAAGCAAATAAAAGTATTTAAAACTTCACCTATATAAAAAAATTGAGAAGTGGTGCCGCTTCTATCAAAGTTAATTACACTTTGTGAATTTTTTATGAAGTCAGGATGGAGCACATGTAATGGTGTTATTTAAATTTCATCGATAACTTCTATTTGAATGTCATTAATAGCAAAACGTGTGCCAATTCCGATTTGGCGGATAGAATCATAGTTAAAGCTTAAGCCACTTGTGATTTTGCTAAATTCTTAAATTACTTACACTAAATAAAGGTTTAAAACAAAAGTTACTTTTATAAATGCGTTTAGCCATAATATGACTATATCAACTTCACACATAATAAGTGGGGGATTGTTAGTGTGGTATGTGTGAAAAGTTTAGTCCCGCATATGATAAAGAGAAGAATGTACATATATTTATATAGTACAAGATAATAGACAAATCAAATAGTTGGATATAGAAAAGTGCAAGTGGGCCCTCTAATATATTTATATATATGTATGTATTATATTTATTTATTTAAATCTATGGTGGGACTAGGGGCATCTTGGGCTGAGTTAAATTATTTAATTCATTATTTTTTTGTTTTGAAAGGATGTCATTTAATAGCTGTGTGTGTGTGTGTGTGTGTTTTTTTTTTCAAAACAGACACATCCAATCGAACCATTAATTCATGACTTTTCATCATCTTTAAAAAGAGAAACATTCTCATAGAACATTAATTACTTTTCTACTAAGTTTTAATCTTTGGGATTTTGTTGTATCTAGAGGGAATTATTGCAAACCTAGTGCAGACTTGTGGGCGATAAACGCCTAACAGATAGAGTATCTACACCTTAAAATCCACCAAATTCTTGTACCTCAGTCCCTGTTTACTCTAACACCTCTTCACTCTCATAAGAGTTAATAAAGACTCTTTGAAGCTCAAAACCTCTTATTGGTTTTCAACACAATGATAGACCCCTCTATTGAGAAGCTTTATTGCTTGCTTTTTGACTCTGACAAGGGTTGGTCAGAATTTCTTGAAGGCCAAGGCCTCTTTTCGGTTTTTTATACAATGATAGATTGCTCTCTTGAGAAGCCTTATTTTGTGTTTTAACTCTTGTAACTTGTAAGGGTTAATGAAGACTCCTTGAAGCTTGAGGCATCCCGTGAGTTCTAATTAATGCAGTGACAGACTACTTTCTTAAGGGACCTCATTGTTTTTTTTTTAACCCTACTAAGATTGATGAGGCCTTTTTTGAAACTTGAGGTCGTGAGTTTCAATGCAGTAACATACAGGTCCATTGAAAGGGGCATATTATTGTTTCTTGACTCTTGCAAAGGTTAATGAAAACCCCCTTGGACTTCGAAGCCTCTTGTGAGTTGCATTGTAGTGATGAAGTATTCCCTTAAGGAGGTCTCATTATTATTGTTTTGATTTAAGCTCCATTAAGATGGTTTAAAGATTATCTTAGTATGGAAATTGAAGGGAAAATTATAGAAAAATTTCTTTGCTGGCACGTGGTGAATTCTTGGAGTGAAAATGGCAGCCTAGGATCCAGTGACTTAGGAAAGCTTAAGACCTGTTTGGTTTGGAAGTGACTCACCAAAGTTGTGGAAGTGTGGAAGTGGCACTTTAGTGGAAGTGATATTTTCAGTTGAAGTTGTTAGTTTTATGTGTTTGGTTGCAAAGGGAAGTGTGACAATAGTGTTCACTTTCATGTGTTTGGTTTGGGGAAGTGAAGACCCATTAAATTTGACTTTAACACTTCCTAATGTTTTGTTGAAAAGGAAGTGAAGTTTCACTCACAACTTCTTTACAGAGGTGAGGTTACTTCCTCAAATTTGGGTGTTAGGATATATGGTGATAAGTAGACACAAGGTTGTCAGATCCGGCCAGGGTATTGACCCTGCCAAGCTCATGAGGCAAGGTGGATGGGTTCAACCGGGTCAAATAAGGGTTGAACCGGGGTGAGTAATAAACTATTAAAAAATTATAATAATTAATAATACACAAATATAATATCAAAACCACAATTATAATATAAAAAGTAACTGCTTAAATTTTATATTTGAATTGATAAATGGCCGGATATACAATAGTGTTTTTTAATTATGCCATTTATTTTCTTGGTTTTTGTGATTTAGTGATAATTTAATATATCAATATATAATTACTGAACTTATGGGCTTCATTTTTACTATTATTTATTTATTTATTTATTGGTTTTGTTAAAATAGATAAAAAAAAATTTACTCACTAATTCTTATCTTTTTATTATAAATTTTATCCATAAATTGTATAACTTTTATTATAAATTTTATCCATGAATTGTATAACTTATCCTTTTTTTTTTAATTTCCTATATTTTTTATTTAGTTAGAGGTGTTGAATTCCCATTGCTATCTTCATAGCTATTAGCAAGTTCGACTGGTGTCTCATCATTGTCGTTGTCATTATCTTCGCCTCTAACATATTTCTCTCCAAATCCAGAATACAAAGATGTGGCATATGACCTGTGGCACTATCCTCGCCACATATAATTTGAAGCCCTTTATAGTTTTCAATAGGTTTGTTAATGAAAGGTTTTGTAGCTAGGTGGGCCTGCATTGCCAAAAAAAAAAAAGGAGAAGTGAATATGACATTAACAAATGGTGAAAAAGGTTGCTCTCAATAAAAAAAAACCTTACCTCAGTATAGATGAACGGCACAATTGGATCAAGGGTAATCATTTTCGTTTTGTCATCCCATCCCACCCCACTCAAGTCTCTTGCATTTTTTCTATCTCTACTTATCGTGCCTTCAACGTCCAGTAATGGTTTTTGATGTTCTCCGCTATAAAATCAGTGTTGAATTTGGTGTTCACAATGGACGCAGCATGGGCAAATGTAGCTTTTTTTGAAAGATTTGTCACATTTGAGCCCTTTGTTAGATTGCTCAACCAACAAGAGAATCAAAAAATTATTGAATTCTCCTTCCATCTCTTGCTGGGAGTTCCACGTTTGCCTTTGGTAGCCCTCGCATTGGTACTATCATTTGCACAATTGCTAGCTTCCATACTTGAGGAAATTCTAATTATGAAAACTAATGATGCATGTCAGATGGGTAAGGGAAACAAAATATGGAAAAGATGATGCATGCAGGGTGGTGCAAGGAAAACCCAATATGAAAAAAGATGATGTATGATAAGAAATTCAGAGAAAAGAAAAAAACCAAAACCAATAAACATTGATGACCCAAGTAACCAAAGGAGAAGATACTATCCATGAGTTAATGAAGGAATCAAATCACATGTGGATTCAACCAATTCAGAATATATATTATAAACCAGAACCCCATTCATTTGATGCTAGTGAATTAGTTCTCAAATTTGGCAAGGAATAAATAATAAAAATGCAAACCCCAGAAAATAGAACCAAGAATAACCTAAGTATTATCATTACATAAATAAGCAGGAAGGATAGTAGATATAACATGGCAATATTTAAATGAATCTTGAGACACATGGACAAGCCACAGCTTCAATTCATGTAATAATGGACAGGACAACTGAGTCATGCATGAGCATGTACAACAAGTCAAATGAAAAATTGAAAATACATGTCAATGCAAGAGATACAATTAGTGGCCACATGAATAATTAAGAGTAGCAGTACAACATGAATCATTCCACAAAATACCTACCATCATAAAAAATACAAAGGATAGAAATGCATAAATCATAATTCCATGACTACAGACATACATTGCATTAATAGTAAAAGTGAGAAAAATACATTTATATGTGCATGTTTGCATGTGGTAAACAACCACAAAAACATAGAAACCAATTCAAAATTTTAAAAGAATAGCTACTCCAATGCATAAAACATGTTTGTTAATGCACGATAAAAACAAGGTTGACAAATCCTTAGGTTGCAAGTCTAGATTTGCATATAAAAACTCAAAAACCATTGATAGCATTCCTACCAATGCATGAAGCATAACTTTAATGCAAAAATTAAATCCATCTGAGTAATAAAGAGGTTCGTGCAAATAATGAAAAAGAAGAAAATGCAAAAGAAAACAAAGACATTAAAAAAAATGCAGTCATATACGCCTAGAATACTATCTACACATCTCATTAGTGATTATATCCTTGAGCTCGACCCATTGTCTATTTTCTTCACATTGTTCTCACTACGAATGAGGTTGTGATGCAAGAATCTAGTCTTCTTGCATTCCTTTATCATCGAAGATCTAATTGGGTCAACACTTGCTATGTAACTATGAACTATACAACATGCATGAAGCAACAAAACCTGAGGCTTGAAAGGAAAAAATGGGTGGGAGGTAGAATTTTGAATAGATTCTTTAGTATAACAAACACTCACTCAACCCACGATCGCAACATAGAGTGCCTTAGGTTGAATAATTCCTTTGGGTTTATCGAGGCCCTCCCGTTATGTTCTTTCTAGTGGTGTCGAACACCTCGGCAAAGGACTATGAACCTATTTATGGTCGTGTAACCCACATCTACCAAGTAATATTTCCCTACAAGAGACCACTATGGTGAATCATAATTCATTCAAAAAGGTTAAGGATCTAAAGGTTAGGTCTAGATTGGCCACCTTCTATTAGCTTAAGTCCCTTGGGTTGTGGCCATGATAGTGCGTCTCTTAAGACAGTAAAATCATTTATCGAGCCTTCCCAACCCACGAGCACATAGGAGAACCTGAGGTCAGGATGGACAACCGGTAGCACTTTTTTTCTTGTTCCTTCCCGACCATGAAAATGTGGTAACTCTAGGGGGTGGACTCATCAACATGTGCACCGTCCAACAACCCAACACAGTCCTACACGATAAGTAAACATTATAGACATATCAAATGGATTTTGTAACACTCTAGTAATTTTTTCTAGGATTATGACGTACTTACTTTGAAGTAAGGATACAAATTTTGGTTAGCTTGAATATGAGAGTGACAGATTCCGTTCGGAAGTTGTACAAAGTCATCAAGTAGTGCATATACGGCTCAGAGAACATTATTAAAATATTTGCTAATTATTTCCCTAGACCAAAGGAACTCTATTCACATAGTTCTATCCTTTGTATTATGACCAACGATATGTAAGAAAATTGCCACTTGCCCTCTATGGACACATGTCTTGTATCCACAAGTAGGTGTCTATCACGCATAATGGAGGATAAATGCATGAATGACTCTACATCCATCCTGAGGTAACTAACACAATAGTCTTGGTCACCCCTTAGATATGTTCCATTTGGTATTTCCTAGTTAGGTCTCTGAAAAGTGAAGGCAGGGGACACCTTGACACCCTAGCTTCAAGCAATTCTTCAAATAAAAATGCGACAACGATAACAATTGTTGTGAATGAGGCTATGGCGGGTATGGCATGCTCATCTAGTGCCCAATTGTCCATCTACACAAAATGATGATCAAGTGATGATTTTGACATATTAGGTCATCTACATAGATCCATTGCATTTGAAATAAATTTCCTAAACTATTTGAAAATGCATGAAGATCTTGACATTCATAATATGAAAAAAGTAGCTTGCAGAATAACTGTGCCATCAATTCATTCCCAATGTATATCGACATAGCATTGCATAAGAGAAATACATTGTACTGGATTCTTACAAAGTATAGTATGGAAAAGTGTGCATGAATTATAGCATGCAATAACTTAATAGAAAAATATTCCACGGATATAATGATTTCAGCCATAGAATAATGAAGTTACCAAACCAGCATAAATATATATTCATCTAAGTTTCCTGCAAAGGGGTCAGAATCCATATAGTACAAAATCAAATAATGAGAAATGAATTGGTAACCCTTAGTATAGCAAACCACATAAGCATATTATACTGAAAACCTAAGCAGGGTCCATATGAGCATAGCATTGGATGAAATAATAATCAGACAATAGCATGTAGCAATACATATTAGTATGAAACTAAAAGGATCATAGCATGGTATGAAAATTTGGTGTGTAACCAATGAAAAATTCAGTAATAGATCATGAATTTAACAACTTGGAATGAAAACTTCGCATACAAACACAACTTATTAATCAACAAATCCAGAAAATAAAAAACAATCACTAATGCAACACATCATGGATCTTAGGGAAGAAAAGAATACATGAAAATTGATGGCATGACATGCAAAATGGTTTCTAAGCATATCACAAACAACAAATACAAAAAATAAAAATTACAACAAAATATGAATAAAGCAACACATCATACATTTGGTACGAAAGTGATGAATCCAACTTCATGTTATGAAAAAATGACATCCAAACATAGCTAAAACAATAGATACAAAAAAACTTCCATGAAAAAAAACAACACATCATACATCTTTCCAAATAACCATGAATCCAACAACAAAGTATGAGACCATGGTTCCCAAGGAAATATACAACAGATCAAAATTTAAAAACTAAGAAACAAAGAATAAATCATAGACCCATCATAAAAAAACATGGTGATCTGTGGTAGATAAAAGAAAAAATTTTCAAAAAAAAAAACACAAGAATAAAGCAACATATCATAGATCTATACAGAAAATCATGAAGTTGACATTATGCATGTTAACAGAAAAATGGTATCCAAGCACAGCTGAAACAATAGATACAGAACAAAAATCCATGAAGAAAGTAACACATCATACATCTTGTCAACTAACAATACGTAATGAAGTACACAACAACATACCATAATTTTAAAAACCTAGAACATGCAAGAGATCATATATCTTGTATTAATAAAAAAAACATGAATCAAACAATATGGCATAAAAACATGGTGATCCATGGCAGATCAAAGGAAAAAATTACAAAAACATAACTAAGCAACATATTATAGATCTAGCAGGGAAACAAGTGAATCGAACATCACGTTATGAAAAAGATGGTATCCAAGCATAGCTGAAAGAGGAGATCCAAATAAAAAAATACATGAAGAAAACAACACATCATAAATCTTGCCAAATAACCATAAATCCAATAGCAAATTATGAATCCGTAAGACCCAAGTCAATATTCAACAACAGATCAAAAGTAAGAAACCTAGAATCATGGGTGAGATCATAGATCTGCATTAAAAACCATGATTCAAATAATATTTCAGGAAACATGGTGATGTATGGCAGATCAAAGAAAAAAATTGCAAGAAAACATTAATCAAGCAACATATCATAGATATGGCAGGAAAACAAGTGAATCCAACATCATGTTATGAAGAAATGGTATCCAAGCATAGCTAAAAGAGTAGATCCAAATAAAAAATCCATGAAGAAAAAAATACATCATAAATCTTGCCAAATAACCATAAATCCAACATCAAAATAAGAATCCATAGCACCTAAGTAAATACACAACATTAGATCAAAACTGAAAAAATTATAAATCATGGGAGAGACCATAGATTTGGCAAAAAAAAAAAAAACAACAAATTCAAGAGCTTAACATAAAACCATAGTTTTACGATCACATATCAAACAATAGACCAATAAGAAAAAGCAAATAACAAAGGAGAATAAGAATCCAACCAGAAAATCATAAAAGCAAGCACCTAGAAAAAAAATGAAAAAACAATAATGCCAAATGGAAAAGCAAGGCCCAACAACATGTCAAAACCCTACTCAAAAATCATGAATCCAACAGTATCAATTGAAAACTTCATATCCAAATGGCATGTCGGTCCTCCAGTCAATGATAAAAAAAAAAAGAAAACAATCCATCTGCAAATCATGGATATGGGGAAAAATCAGAAGAAGTAGGTGAAAATGAGAACTTGTTAACTGATTGAATAACTAAAGAAGATAAAAATCATGACCAACCTTAAAAAAACACAACAACAACCCTTGTGAGAGTGGGGATGTTGGGGACACGAGTATGCCTTACCTTGGGTGAGACAAGGGAAAAATCCATAGACAAGTGACCACAAAAACCAAGGATGCCGCCATGAGAAAGGGGAAAGTGAAGCAGTGGGAAGACGAAAAGCCCGAAGTGATGGAAGAAGTGGTGAGCTTAACGAGGCCTGGTGAAGTCACGTGGAGGAAGTGGGACTTTGGCCACATATGAAAAATAATAGAAGTTTGACTTCCCCATTTTTTCTCTGAAATGGAATGAGTGAAGTGGGATGATATTGGAGGTGTCACATCATTACTTTGGCCCACAAATAGGTAAACCAAATAGATAGAAGCGGGACAATAGTCCCAACTTCGGTCACTTTGGGCTCCACTCTAGTGAACCAAATAGGCCCTTTAGTGTACTATCTTAGGGCTTATTTGGATTGGCTTCTGGGAAGCCCATAAGCAATTTTTTATAAGTTAAGCATTTCTGGGTGGAAGAAAATATGTTTGCGTTAGCTTTTTCTACAAAAGCAGAAGCTGTTAAAAAAGCCCAAATTCAATTTTTTTCAGAAGCTAGTAAACTGATGCTTTTGAAAAAGCACTTCTGAAATAACAGTTTTGGGTGTTATTAAGTTACCAATTTACCCTTAACAAATAATGAAATGAATGTCCTCCAGCCCTAATAGATTTATTCCTTCAAAGTTCTTCTCCTACTTCTTGCCTCCACCCCTTTCATCCAGGTAGAAGAAAGCTAGAGAAAAGAAGAAAGAAAAGAGAGGGATAAGGAGATGGCTCCACCCGCATCTTCGACCTCCACGAGGAGCAGTCCACCATCTTCAGATTCAGTTGTTAATCTTTGCTCTATGTTCTCTGCTGACTATACAAATCTACAGCTTTTTTTCTCATTTATCTTTCTGTTGAGTATTTTATGTATGCTTTTCTTATGTAGGGTTGTTGGACCTAAGCAATTGGCATTTTCTGCTGCTCTTGGATTTACTTTGGGTAAGTTCCCAATTTGTGGTATGAGGACTGCAACTATACCGATCCTTGTGATTATGGAGTGAATTATGACAACTTGTTTTACTTCTATTTTAAAGGGATAATGAAGAGATTGAGTTTATGAGATTTAGAATTTTGGAAATTTAGCTTCTTAAAACTTAGGTTATGCTTGAAATTAATTATTTTGACCTTAAGGTATGATAAAGTGAATCCATGCATTGCCTACATGTTTTGATTTCTGCATCTTTTACATCTATATGTTGCTCTTTCTTCCTATCTTTTCTCTCTATTTATATTTTTTCAAAGTCTTTCTTTCTTTGTTCTTTCCTTTACTTCTATAGTTCTATCTCTATTCCTTTTCATCTTGTTGTTCTTCTTATTGGTTTTTGCTTAAGTTATGGTTTTGTCTGGAGTATATTCTATGTTGTCTTTCTCACTTTCTTAACTTATGGTTTAGGTTAGAATGTATTCATCTTAAATTTTCTTTGTTGTCTTCTTCTAACTTGATCTTTGATCCTATACAATAAATCAAGATTATCAGAATTACCTTTAGTTTTTATTTTATTCTTGGCATTCTTGTTTAGGTTACAGATGATGAAACTTTTGTTTAAATAACGTTTGGCTCCTTACCATTAAAAAGTGGTGCTTCTGTCACAAAAAGGAGATTGGGTTATACAATCTGAGTCAAGGGATTATTCCAACATATCAGTTACTATCTTTTGAAAGACTAAGTTTAAGACTATACAATTACTAAATTTTTTTTTCCAGGTGAAATGACAATTTTAACTCTAAAGCTATGTTTGGGTTGTAGGGAAATAGAGTTGAAGAGGAGACGATGTGGACGATTGTTGTTTTCTGGTGTTTTACAAATAATTATATTTTAAAAAAAATAGAGTAGTTAAATCTTCTTTTCTTTCCTCTCAACATTTTCCATTCTTGGCTTTCCTTCTATACTCCTTATTTGAAACATTCTATAGAGCATGAATTCATATTAGTTTACATTTTATTTGGTTTTAGTGTATTTCGATTAATATGAATGTTCTCTAGGGAGAAAAAAATAAAATTTCAAAGGGGCATAACATAACTGGCATTTTATCCGCTGTGTATCTGCCTACACATAATGAATTAAATCTTTGTGATAAACACATCTGAATTAACTTGCTGGTTACTACTTTGTCCATGACATATAAGAAAATTTTTCTTTTTAAAAAAAATTTTCTTATATGTCATGGACTTCTGTTAAAATTTATTAATTGTCTTCAACAAGGTGTGATTCATCTATTTCTTCCAAAAAAAATTTATTTACTATGGTTTATTCAGTTTTTTGTGTGGGTGTAAATATATATATATAAGACAAATTAATATAAGTTACATATGGTGTTTAAAATTAACCATCCACTTAATATATATATATATATTGTCGTGGTTGCTTATATGTTATGTTATGTTAAAAATTGTTAAGATAATTTTTTTTTTCTTTGCTATGTAATTAAAACATGAATTGAGGCACAAACTATATTATGATTAGTATTTTTTTTTCTAGCAAAGCCCTTTTTTTTATTTACTGAAAGAGGTTGATTTCGCCATGTTATTTTTTATTAAGGGCTCAAGATCATAAATAGTTTTTAACATGGCTTCAAAACTACCACCCAAAAGAATTGTACAAGGAACAAATGTGGGTGATGTGAATGTGGTTACAAGTGAAAATACTCCAAAAGCAAGATGAGATGACACACATACTGAAATGTTCTTAAAAATATGTGTCGAGGAGGTCCAGATTAGTAATAGGCCGCACACACTTTACAAAAGAAGGTTAGAAAAATATAATATCAAAGTTTACTGTGAGAACAAGGGTGAGTTACAACTAGAAGCAACTAAAAAACAAGTGGGACTCTCTCAAGAAAGATTTCGACATATGGGTAAAGTTAGTGGAGCACCAAACAGGGCTTGGTTGGGACCCTATTAAGAGGGAAATTTTAGCAAGTGATGATTGATGGGAGAGAAAAGGACAAGTAAGCCTATGAATCCATATTATATATAATAATGTAGTCATTTATTTGTGATTTTTATTTCAAAAAAAAATAACACATTGTCTTCTTTTTTTATTTAATTGAAACAGGAAATCCCAGAATATCTTAAATGGAGAAATGAGGGTCCAAAGTTCTTAGACATGATGGAAATATGCTTTAAAGATGTAGTGGTGACAAGCTACATGGCATTGATACCATATGCAGAACCATCATCAGAGAATGAAGTTTCTAATGACAATGTTTATGCTCAGATGAATGACGTAGACATAGAGGTAGATAACTTTGATGATGATGGTGACAGTCCTCAACAATACAATGATGCTGCTCTGGAAGAAACCAGTACAACACAAGATAGAAAGAGACAAAAAAATCACAAAGAGAAAAGGAAAAAAGTGCAAATGAGAAACTACATGAATCATTTAACTTCCTACTCTCTAGGATGGATAACATATCAGGCACCATTAATGTAAGAGTTGAGAATGATGATAGTTGCAGTATAACTAGATGTGTGGATTTGTTGGACACAGTTCTGGGGATGGAATGAGGAAGTCCACATTATTTTCTCACGGTGAGGTTGTTTGCCAAAAAAAAAAAATCATAGGGAGACTTTTGTGGCATTAGTGGAAAAGGATCCATCACTTGCTACCGGTTGGTGTCACACTTTTAACGTGGACGACCTTACCCGACTTTGACTTTGACATATGATCATTTATCTAGGGGATGGTTGCATTTTGTTTCAAGTTTTTTATTATGCCATCAACTTGTTTGTTATGTCATTGCTTTATGTGTTAAGTTTATGCGTCCAACATTATCTTGAACTTTTCACATGTTACGCTTATGAATTGAATATTGTATTAGATTATTGTCTTTATTTTATGCTAAACTTTTGTATGGTATTTGATTTTGTTTATTCATACCTTTGGGTTGAGTATTTTTTTTCCTATATTCTACATGGTATTAAACAGTTGATATTGTTTATGTAGGGTGTAAAACCAAAATGGAGTTCTTGTCCGATTCAAATACAAAATCAAAAGAACCAATGTCTAATTAAGAAGAAGAAGCTAACAATTTGGATATGCATATGGATGATTACATGGGAATGATGTATGCATGTGCTGTAGCTGCACAATACTAGTATATGAAGTCAATGTTGAAGGGAGAGAAGAGGAAATCTTCACTAACTGGTCATACTAATGAAATAATGAATGGATTAGATAGTTGTTTCTTTGAGCAAGCCTGAATGAATACAACTGTATTTAGAAGATTGGTGGTTGAACTTACTCAAAAGTATGGTTTACAATATATGAGAAATGTTAGTGTAGGAGAATCAGTGATAATGTTCCCGTATATACTTGGATAAGGAGCTACTTATAGGAATGTGGAGGAGAGATTTCAATATTCTAGAGAAACAGTGCACAAACAGTTTCATCGAGTGCTAAAAGTTGTTCACAAATTTGGAAATGATATTATTAGACCAACAGATGGAAATTTCAGAGATGTGGAGGACTACATCCAGGGTGATGTTTGATATTGGCCTTACTTCAAAGACTGCATTGGCGCAATAGATGGAACACATGTGGTCATTCTTGCCCCGGCTGAGAAATAAGTTCCATTTATCAATAGGAAATGGTACACATCAACAAATATTCTAGCCACACATGACACACGTATATTAATGGAGGCTTTGAAAAATCCGTCTTTGAAATTTCCTCAACTGCCTGAAAGTTCACATTTACTTGAAGTTAATTTTAATATCTATGTTCTATTTTTCATTTTTTATGTTATTATACTTTTGTAGGGAAATACTATCTTATGGATTTTGGGTATCCTATGATGAAAGGATTTTTGGGTTCATACAAGTGTGCAAGATATCACATTCCATAAGTTAGGATGTCTTGTCCCTTTAGGTCTCCAAATGAAGTATTCAACCATCATCACTCCAGTTTGAGAAGTGTTATAGAAAGAACATTTGAAGTTTGCAAAGCAAGATGGAGGATCCTACAAAATATGACCAAGTATACTATGAAGGTTCAATTCCAAATTATATGATCATGTTTTTGCTCTCTATAATTTTATTTGTATAATGGGTAGTAATAATTTGGATGTTCTTGAGAGCCTTAAAGACATCAACCAAATTCAAGAAGGAGCATGTGACTTTAAGGATGATGATAGTGAAAGTTCATTTGTATGGCAACAACCTATCAATGAGGACACTCAACAAATGATCACACTTAGGAACAATATTTGGGATCAATGTTATCAATATCGTAGGATACGGGATACATATCGCACAATATGTACCTAAAAAATAGGATTTTAATAGTATTGGTGGCTATATCAGTATAATTTAAATTATCGTAATTCATCTTATGTATCTATTAAAATATATCGTATTGTAAGAAGTGGCGATATTTTAAAACTTAAGAATTCAAAAGGTCATGACTCTATCCAAGGGACTTTTTCACTTCAAATGTTTTTTCTTTTTGCAAAATTTTGACGGCAAAGCAAAAAATGAGATTTTAGATGGAGAAACCCTAAAGAAGATATCGTGCAGAGCTTCAACCCCTCGGTTAGTATTTAAATTTTCATATCTAGATTTTAACTTTTTTATTCATTCTTTATATCCTCTTATTTATGAAGCTTATCATTTTTAGGATTTCATACAAATTTAGATTTGAAGTTTATGATAAGTTTATCCTTTATTTGAATAGCAATTTTTAAATTTAAACATAATACAATTTAAATGTATTTATCTAGATTCTAGATTAAACTTGGATAAGAGTCGTAAGATTTAAAAATTTTATATGAATAATTCGTGATTTTATATACATATATAATACAAAATCTATTGTTTTATTAGTTTAATCAAGTTTATTCATGGTTTAACTTTTTAATTTAAGTTTAATTTTTTTTTTATCAGTGTTATCAACATGGCTGATATCAAAAGTAGGAGAAAAGAGGATATTATATATGAACATTGCACCCCAGTTGATAAATCAAATAGAATGAAATTAAAATGCAATTATTGTGGAGGGATTTATACGGGTGGCTTAATTCGAATGAAACATCATTTAGGAAGGACTCACAAAAATGTGGCGGCTTGTAATAAAAATCTTGAAGAAGTTAGTAACTTATTTTAAGGGATACTTAAAGATCTAAAAAAAAGAAAAATATTGGAGATGAGGGGCTGATGATCTTTTTGAAGAAAATTATGAACAAGTTCCCTATGCCAGCATAAGAGGAACTTTAGACCTAACAGTTACAACAAGAGGGAGTAAAAAACAAACCACATTGAATGCAATGCTAAAAAATCGTGAAACAGTATGCAAATATATATGTAGATTTTTTTATGGCAACTCTATCACATTTAATGTGGTGAAAAGCTCATTGTTTAAGAAGATGATTAAGTCCATTGGTGAATATGGACAAGGATTGAAGCCTCCTAGCTATCATGAAGTAAGGGTTACTTACTTAAAAAAAGAAGTGGAGAATGTAAATGACTTACTTGAAAAATATAAGAATGAATGGAAAAAAAATAGGTTGCACATTGATGTCTAATGGTTGGATTGATGGAAGGGGGCGTTCTATCACTAACTTTTTAGTGAATAGCCCTAGTGGAACTGTTTTTCTGAAATCTATTGATACATCAAGCATATCTCACAGTGGTGAAAATATGTTTGAATTGCTTAACTCAATGGTTGAAGAAATTGGAGAAGACCATGTGGTACAAGTTGTGACAGATAGTGCTTCAGCTTATGTTTTAGCATGTGAGAAGCTAATGGAAAAAAGGAAAAAACTTTTTTGGTCTCCATGTGCTGCACATTGTATTGATTTGATATTAGAAGATATTGGACAATTGCCAGTGCATGCTAATATCCTCTCCAAGGCTAAGAAAATTACCACTTTTATCTATCGGCATACATTATTGATAAATATGATTAGAAAGTTTGCTAATGGCTATGATTTGATTCGGGATGGAGTGGCAAGATTTGCTACTTCCTATCTTACTTTGAGTCGTATGCATGAGTTGAAGGAGCCATTAAGAAGTATGTTTGTTTCTGAAGAATGGTTAAATAGTCCATTTGTAAAAAAGAGTGATGGCAAGAAGGTGAAAAATTTAGTTGTTGGTGAAGCAAAATTTTGGGATGCCATTGTGTATCACTTGAAAAGTGTTATACCATTAGTGAAAGTTTTCAGACTTGGTGATGGAGATGCTAAGCCTCCAATGGGATACATCTTTGAGGCTATGGATAGAGAAAAAGAAAAAATAGCAAAAAATTTTGATGATGTGAGCTCAAGGTATGAAAGAATATGGGAGATAATTGATGAAAGGTGGTTGTTGCAACTCCATAGGCCTCTACATGCAACTGCATACTATCTTACTCCAAGGTATACTTTATTTTTCATTTGTTGATTTAGTTTTTTATTTTACTATCTATAATTGATTATTATGCGTTTTTTATACATTTAATCACTTATTTATTTTAAATAGATTTCACTTTGATCCTATTTTCAACCATCAAGATGAGAAAGTGACAGTTGGTTTAATTCAAACTATTGAGAGGATGTATCTGGATGTTCCAACAATGCTGAAGATAGATAGGTAACTTGAAAATTTTAAAAAGGATGAGGGATGTTTGGAATTGATATGGTGGATGTAACAAGAGATAAAAAGCACCCAGGTATCATTTTAATTTATTTTTGTCTCTATTCTTACTTATAAGACATCACATATTTATATAATTATAAATTTTGAAAAGTACTTATTCTGTTACTAATATATGCAACATTGTGGTGGGAAAGCTATGGAAATCAATGTAAAGAGCTTCAAACTCTTGCCATTAGAGTATTAAGCCTCACATGTAGTGCTACAGGATGTGAAAGAAATTGGAGTACTTTTGAACATGTACATTCCAAGAAAAGAAATCGTTTGGAGCAACAACATTTGAATGCACTTGTTTTCATTTACTAAAATATCAATTTGCAATTGAGACAAGAAAAAAGATAAGGGAATGGTGATACATACGATCCTATCTCATTATCAAGCATGGAATCAGATGATGAATGGATAACAGAAAGTGAAGACCCTTGCTTACCTCAAGATACATTGTGGATGGGATGTTCATGAATGTTTTTCAGAAGTAGCTTCAACAAAAAGGAAAAGAGGTCAATTTATATATTCTAACTATATAATATTTTATAAATTAATAGTTTAATATAATTGTTGAGTATGAAAAACTTACTATTTATATTTTCAGGTCCTAAAACTTACAAATCCAAGCAAACAAGAAAGGAAAAGAGATCAAGATACAAGAAGAAATTCAAGATGTCAAAAATGATAATGATGAAGAATTTGATGAAGATTTAAATCAAAGAGATGATGGAGATAGTGATATAGCAAATTTGGACATTGATGATGATTTTTGAACATTTTTGTACTTTATCTATTCTAGACTATAACTTATGATTTTAAATTATTTTCCAAACTTATGAAATGATGTTTAATTTACCTAGATGAAAATTGTGAAAATGTGTATGTTATATATTTATATGTGTATATATACTATCTATATAATATCTTACGATAAAAGATACGCTACGTTACGTTACGCTACATAAAAATTAAGAATTCGATACATCATACTATACACAATTCGACAACATTGTTTGGGATCAACTCTCCGATCAATATATGAGTTAATTTTGTAGTATTTATAACTTATTATTATGGTTGTTGTGGTGTTAAAAAAAAAATTATTTGTCCCCTATGTAGGTTGTAATTTAATGTTTGTCTTGTTAGTTGTTGCTATGGTTGTTAAGATATTGCAAAACCTTAATGTTGTTATTGTTAATTGTTCTTGTAATTAATAGTCATGAAAATATTGATATAATGGCTGTTGTGAAATTGAAAATATTAGATATCTTTTTTTTCCATGTTATGACGGTGTTATTGCTATTGTTGTTATTATTGTTATTTTTTTTTTGTTATAAGCTGACAATATTGGTTTTTTTTTTATTGTTGTGATTCTGAAAATACTATTGTTTTTGTTCTCATGTTTGGATTTAAAATTGAAGTCTTATGCTTTTTTTTTTCTTATTAAACAACAATAACAACAACTACAACAACAACAATAATAATAATAATAATAATAAATTATTATTATTATTATTAGTGTTATCATTATCATTAGCAATGTATAATACCAATTCAATAAAAACTCAATGAATATCTATTTCAATAATTTGCCACCTCTAAAAGTTGTTTTAAAAATTCAATATATATATAAGTATTTTGTATTAGTTTATCGAAACATAGGATACAGAAATACACTTAGAGTGTGTTTGTTTGGCCGTATTTAAAAGTACATGTAATTGGAAATACATGATCTTTTAAAATCTAATGTTTGTTTAACTGAATCTGAAGAACTCAAAGTAGGTGCAACTGCAATGGTAAGGGATTTTGTTAGATTTGTAACTATGCCCAAATCGGGTGTAGTTCAAACTCCTGGACTCTAGAATTTAAAGCAAGTTTTGCACGTGGTGTCACGACACCGAATTTTTATCTTTTTATTATTTTTCAGACCAAGGTCTTGGCAGGATAACAAAAAATCTAGATTCATCTTTATCTTTGTTTTTTTATTTGCAAGTTTCTTTTTTTTTTAATTTTTTTATTCTTTTACAAATTTTTATCTTTAATTTTTTATTGGTTGAATATCCTATTGAGTCCCTGTATTTTACTCAATTTATCTTTTTAATCCCTATTTTTTAATTTGTTCGCAATAGATCCCTATATTGTCAAAATTGGACAAATTAAATCAAAATTGAGTAAAACACAGAGAGTAATTAGGGAAACAGCCGTAAGGGGCTGGACCTAATTTACCCTATTTTGACAATATAGGGACCTAATGAAGACAAATTAAAAGGTAGGGACTAAAGCAGAAAATTGTGTAAAATACATGGATTAAATAGGGTATTTGGTAGGCTAAGATCTTTCATCTTGTAAAATAAAAATAGTATATTATTATATTTTATCTTAAAATGAAAAAAATTAAATATAATAAATATAATATAATTATTAATAATAAAGGCTTATTATTATATTTTTATCAATATTTTGCTATAAAAAAATCATAAATTGTGTAGTATATTTAATATAATTATTAAAATTAACAATAAATTGTAATGAAAACATAATTATATATTAAAAAAATAATTATTTGCATAATTATTTTTTGTTATTATTAATAACATTTAATTGTGTATTAAAATTAATGTTGAACCAAGGTAGGGTAACCTCACAAAGATGTTTATATCCTAGAAATATATCCAACTTAATAATATTTTCAAAATCCAGATTTACAAATCCAAATACAAAATTTTATAATCCAGCATTCCAACTACATCAAACCAAACACTAGATTTAACCCTCTTTGTATTTTTAAATACAGTAATTACAACTACATTATAATTTGAAATCCACTGCATTTTTAATTAAATCTAATCGAACGCTACTTTAATTTATTTTATTTTATTTTTTCTAAATACTTTTGTTAAAAAACCAATCCAAACAACAAAAGCTTACCAAGTGATTTGGTGATTTTTGAACCTTGAATTTATATATCAAGAAGCCTCCAAAATCGAAACCCTAACCCTAACATTGACGACATCATCGGCGGCGACGCTCAGCCGCTAAAACCGAAACCCTAACCATCGGCGGCGGCGCTCAGCCTCCAAATCCGTAAAGGGTCAGTCTGCTGATAGATCAAGCTACTGCTACGTTTGACACCGTCACGACGAGCTCTAAACCCGTAACCTAGATCTCATCGTCTCTCTCTCTCTCTCTCTCTCTCTCTCTCACTTTTCCTGTCTGCTGCCATGGCTGCGATGTTGGTAAGGATTCTTGTCCTTCTCTTTCTGCATTTCTATGCATGATTGGAATGCTGATCGTTGTGTTGGTCTATGGTGATGGTTGGTTCTTCGATCGAGCAGCAGCCGCAGATCATACTTTTGAAGGAGGGGACGGATACGTCTCAGGGGAAGGCGCAGGTGGTAAGCAACATCAACGCCTGCACGGCGGTGGCGGATGCAGTGCGGACGACGCTAGGTCCCCGCGGGATGGATAAGCTCATCCATGACGATAAGGGCAACACCACCATCTCTAACGACGGCGCCACCATTATGAAACTCCTTGACATCGTCCACCCTGCAGCCAAAATACTTGTGGACATCGCCAAGTCCCAGGACTCCGAGGTCCCTCCTCAAGGCTTTTTTTTCCCATAAAAATTGAAACTTTGTCTCCTGCTCTGAAATCTCAGGGCTTTCTTTTTTTTCCCCCATAAAGATTTAAACTTTTGTATTTTAATAGCCTTAGGTATGTTGATCTGTATCTGAACATTTGATTTGGTATAGGTTGGTGATGGAACCACTACTGTTGTGCTTCTTGCTGGTGAATTCTTGAAGGAGGCAAAACCTTTCATTGAGGATGGAGTTTATCCCCAGAATCTCATTAGGAGTTACAGGACAGCGAGCTATCTGGTTGGTACACTTTACTCACATGTGTTTTTGTTGTTTGCGTTTGATTCATTGCTTGGAGGTTCCAGTAACTGCATTTTGATTTCCAACAGGCAATTGAAAAAATTAAAGAAATTGCTGTAAGCATAGAGGGGAAAAGCATGGAAGAAAAGAAAAGCTTGTTGGCCAAATGTGCTGCTACATCACTCTCGTCCAAGTTGATTGGTGGAGAAAAGGAGTTTTTTGCATCAATGGTTGTGGATGCTGTCATGGCTATTGGTGATGATGATAGACTAAATTTGATTGGAATGAAAAAGGTAATTCTTCAATTTACAATTTTATATTTTGAAAAAGTGTCATGATCCCCCTCAAATTCACAATTTTTTGCTCAAGGCATGAGGTAATTGATGCCCGAAAATATGGTGATTCCTTTACCTTACTGGAAGTGATGCCTTTTGTTTTTATTTTTATGTGGATATCCAACCATAAATTTGAAACACTTGATATTTGAGACAGTAATTTTTGCTTATCAGAAAAAATAAAGAGGAAATGAGTAGTTAAATTCTTAATTCTAAATATTGACATTTTTTGTAGGTCCCTGGGGGTCACATGCGAGATTCATTTCTTGTAAATGGTGTTGCTTTCAAGAAAACATTTTCATATGCTGGATTTGAGCAGCAACCAAAGAAATTTTTGAACCCAAAAATCCTTTTGTTGAACATTGAGCTAGAACTGAAATCAGAGAAAGAAAATGCAGAAATCAGGTATGCTAGTGTACTACATATTTTCTAAATTCTATAATATTTATGTTTGTTTACCCACTTTTTTTCTGTGTGTGGCTTATGCAGATTAACAGATCCTATGCAGTATCAATCAATTGTTGATGCCGAGTGGAATATAATCTATGATAAATTGGACAAGTGTGTCAAAAGTGGAGCAAAAATTATTCTGTCACGTTTGGCAATTGGCGACCTTGCAACACAGGTATCTTTAATCATTCACTGCTTTTGGTTTCAGTATTTGGTCATGAACATAATTTTTTAGCCTTTATGATCAGTATTTTGCGGATCGGGATATTTTTTGTGCTGGCCGTGTGGCAGAAGAGGATTTGCGACGTGTTGCCGCTGCGACTGGTGGAACTGTGCAGACTTCTGTCAACAATATTGTTGATGAGGTTAATTTCATACCTCTTGCTTTTGTTTCTTTCTAATATAGGATAGCTTCATTGACTTCCTGGTGTAGTGGGTTTTTTGTAACATCACTGTTTCGTACTGCAATGGTTTTAAAAGTTAAACTGCTAGTATGAGATTTAGGTTGGTTGGAACTTGGAACACCATTTTTTTTTTATAATCATATTTGAACTTATTTCATTAAATAAGAAAAAAACCTTTTATTAATATCTAGATTTTTGTTGATTGTATTCCATGGGCTGTTTAAACAGTGTTTGTTTTGAACCTTTTTTTGTATTTGGGATGGGCTGGTTGGGCTTATTACTGCTAAGTCCTTTAAAGAGTTTGTGCTACCACATTTCCTGTTGATTTGTTCTGCAATATTTTTTTATTCTCCTTATTTTTCTTTCTATTTTGTGTTTGGGTTGGAAGGTTCTTGGATCATGTGAAGTGTTTGAGGAAAAGCAAGTTGGAAATGAACGGTTCAATATATTTAGTGGGTGCCCTTCTGGTCAGACAGCAACAATAGTTCTCCGTGGTGGAGCAGATCAGGTTTGTCACTCTGGATCATTGCTTTTGCTAAGGTGATTTACTTGTTACTAACCACATTTATTTTCAGTTCATTGAGGAAGCTGAGCGCAGCTTGCATGATGCCATTATGATCGTGAGAAGAGCTCTGAAGAACTCAACTGTTGTGCCAGGTGGTGGTGCTATAGATGTAAGTTTCGCTCAGAACCTGATCACTTTAACTCACTTTTGTGGAGCATAATCATTTAATTTTTTACAACAGATGGAAATAAGCCGTTTCTTGAGAATGCATGCCCGATCAATTGCTGGGAAGTCACAATTATTTATTAACTCGTATGCAAAGGCCCTTGAGGTATCTTGCTGATTATTCACCTTAAGTATTTTGATCGTTCTTCAAGGAAAAAAAAGTCTTGTCATTAGGTTCATCAATGGAATGTAATATTTATTTTGCACATTCATGAGTCAGCCAACTTCTATGTATGGTCTTTAATTTTTCATGTGGACACTGATGTTGCAAATTGTAACATTGTTGATGATATCATTTATTTGGCCCTAGATGTCCCATTGATACTCTGCTGATAAACATTTGTGAATGTATTGCTAGACAAAACTATTTTCATAAGCCTTTAAAAATGTTAAATGACTCATACAATTTTGATCCACTTCTTCTAGGCTGATCTTTTCATCTGTTTTGGCTTTGTTAATGCAGATCATCCCAAGGCAACTATGTGATAATGCTGGATTTGATGCAACCGATGTGTTAAACAAGCTCAGACAGAAACATGCCCTTGGTTAGATATTTGCAATTTCTTTAGTTTGTTCTTGCGGATGATAGCACTTTTCTCATATTGTGGGTCTGTTCACAGGTACAGGGGCAAATTATGGTGTAGATATTAACACTGGTGGAATTGCAGATTCATTTGCGAACTTTGTTTGGGAACCGGCAGTTGTCAAGGTAGATGTTATGGAATGGTGCTTTTAAAATTGTTTGTTTTCATTACTGTGACTTCTAGTACTGATTTCCAATATAAATTGCAGATCAATGCTATTAATGCTGCAACAGAAGCTGCTTGTCTTATATTGAGTGTGGATGAAACAGTAAAAAATCCCAAGGTAAGTCCTCTCATAATTCTTGCAGCAATCTCTCTGAATTACTCTGCATTGATTTACCTCTTCAAATGCCTATTACCTTTGCAGAGGTGAATAATTTATTTCCATTTTTACACCTTATTTCTGGTCTTTCATTTATGTTTCTTGTATGTCTCTTTTGTCATCTGTTCTTGTTTGTTTCTTTTCCATTCTGATGTTACTCAAATATGAGATGATATATGCATTTAACTACTGTTTCCAGATACATTGATTCTTTTCATGGCTTTTTTTTGTTTTCACATTGGCTTTTAACAATTTTAAGTATCATCACTGACTGTTATTTAATGGAAATTATTTCAGTCGGAGAGTGCACAAGGTGAGGCAGCTGCAAGTGCAATGGCTGGTCGGGGACGAGGTGGGGCAGCTTTCCGAGGACGTGGTGGAAGAGGCATGCGAAGGCGGTGATCATGCCAACAGTTGATTTTTCACGCTTTTGTTTCAAGGTGGACAAGTATCTCAAATTCAGAGAGCAGATATTGTTTGGTTCCTCTTCCTGATGGCTTTAAAAAGTGGATACTTAGCACAAGCAATGTTCTTTTTTGCCAACGGGAGAGTTTTCAGATTGGTTTGGGTACTCTGAATATTTTGAAGTGGATTCCTCTTGCTTTGCAATGTTTATGTACTGATTTCCAAATTTTTATGTCTTTGTTGTTTGAACATGCATGCTGTCAGTTTTGGGAGTCTTAAAAGTGCCCTCCTACTTAATGCCGGATTCCGACATATCGTTTTCTAGCTCTGGGAACACCACTTAATGCTGTTATATCCCAACTGTTGTCACCAGATGCTGAATTCTCCTTTTGATCTCCATTCATTCACTTTTCTGCCATTCTTATGTTTGTGTTTCTCTTGAAAGGTGCATGACTATGTTGAGTGTGTGTGTGTATATTTATTGATACATTTTATGCAATGGAGGTCATGTTGATTGATTCTATAGTTTTGGCTTCACCTGCTCTCAATTCTTCTTCAGGTCACATATGGAGGCTTACCAATTGATGAAAAAAGAAATATGTAAAGTGGTTTGGTTTGTTCTTGTCAATGGAGCTACATTGCTTGATCTTTGTTTGATTGCTACCAATGGCTTGAGAGTTGAAGCAGTCAAAAGCTTGTCAATTGTTTGTTTCTGTGTTGAAATATTAAGTTTTTCTGTTATAATTTTCAGTTTTGAATTATGACTTTAATGATTATTGTGGGTTTAGGGTATTCATCAAACCGTTGTTAACTTAAAATTCATAAATTATTGGATGATATATTCTAAAACCAATGAACAAAAAATAACACCATTGGGCCCCAAAATAAAGCATCTATTGTTTCACTTTATTGGTAGTTCATTAACTGCCTTCCCACCAAACAACATTCACTGAAGTGAAATTTTAGAACAAGAGGCTTTTAATTTACCAGACACTTCAGAAGTATATCCTTAAATTTAGTGGTAAATGTGGGATGAGCGCTATGATTATGTACCAAGAGTTGATTAATAATAGGGCAAGTATTAAGATTTGATTTTGATTAGCTCCAAGTGTTTCAAGTTTAGTGTTTGCAAGCGTTTGGCTTCTTCACAAGATCTCAATGATAAGAGAAAGGCCATTTCTCATAATGAATAGCATGCGAAGTTTGCCACCCTTTCAGTTAATCACATTCTATTAATCAAAAATATAAATCTAACAACATGCTGGTTTAAGTCAGAGGCTTTAAATAACTAGTTTCAAATACAAAAAATATTCAAATTCAAATTTTTTTGTGTAGGTAAAAAACACTAAAAGGAAACATTTATTCATTATAGAACTCTGAGAGTGCTGAATTCTTTTAATCTATTTGTTATGGCACAGAGATTGGTTAGTTTATACATGATATAATGTAAAAATGCATTTCTGTTCCATAAGCTATATTGCTCTGTTCACTTCTACAGTCTTTAAAAGACAATCAACTAATTACAGTTTATCACTAACGTTCTCAGCCAATCAATACTCATCAAGATAATAAGCAATAGAAATTCAGAAAGAAGTAAGAAAATCAGTACAATTTGCTCTTGTATTCCAAAGAGCATAAAGGAAATAGAAATTCACATCAATCTCATGAATGATTTCTAATCCTTATTGAAAGAGATGCTAACCTCTTTCTCAATCTTTTGTCCTCCCCTTTTATACTTCTGCCAGCTGGGCATAACACAAACCATTTGAACCAATGATTTTACCCCCTAGCTCTTTTGCTCCTTTGTTCTTGCGCATCCTCATATCTGTTGGGTTTCAGCCCATTTGGTGGGCTACCAACAAAGAAGAAATAAAGCTTGGACTTGGCCCAAGTTAAAAATGAAAAAAAAAAAAAAAATGAAAGCTATGTCAATAATGAAGAAATGGAGGGCAACAAGGTAATTTCGTATGCTAAGGATCTCTCTATTATGAATGAGAAGGTGTCATTCTTTACGGGTGAGGACAATGTGCATCATGGGAGGAAGTGTGTGTGTGTGTGTGAGAGAGAGAGAGGGAAAAGCTACCACCAAGAACCCAAGAGGGAAGAAAGGGAAGAGAGTGAGCTAGGGCAAGGCGATCGGACGGCCAAACATTGCCGGATCTCACTCAAACTCCGGGGGGAGATTCCTTGCAAGAAGCTCTACCTATTGATTAGGTTTGATCCTTCCTTCACCTCTACTTGTTGTTTGTTATCCATCCTTGGTGATGATGATGGTGGTAATGTCATACAAATCCTCTCTTATGAATGTTGTTGCCCTCATGCATGTAAACCTCTAGTTAGCTAGAGAGGAACCATTGTAATTCATTGTTGACATAGTGGATACATATTTAAGAGGCTCTAAGGAATCCCGTAGTTTTTTCCCTCGATTTGTAGGGTTTCCACGCTAAAATTTGTGTTCTTGCATTGTTGTATATTTGTTCATCTCATTCTAACAAGAATTGAGGGGTTTGGTAGTGTTTTATGCTTGGTTTGAAGCATTGATGCTTTGTAGAAGCCTTGGGAAGATCATTGAAGCCTTAAGTAAGCTTTACAAGATCGGCAGTGAAGCACATGGGCCACATACCGGCCGTGTATGGATTGTCAGTGAGGTGCGCGGGCCACATACCGGCCGTGTAGAATCGCCAGTGAGGTACGCAGAACATAAAAGTGACTTCCACTGAGTTTTTTCATTGTTCCAAATACCGTCCAAACCCCCAACAATATCTTCAACATTTCTTACACTAATCTAAATAGCTTGTAGGGAGGACATTGATAAGCAGACAATCCATAAACCGACTCAATGCCTTTGGCCAACATCGACCAAGAAACAAAATTCCCTGTCTTTTGGAGTATTGATTCACATTTTCCTTCTGCTAAAAAATGGATAAATTTCTATATTTATGATTGATCAATTTGTTACAAATAAAAACTTCCTCTAAGCCAAATCAAAAGGAAAGTAAAGGTACTGATACTAGTGCTTGCAAAATAACTGTAGGAGCCCAAGGAAGAGAATGTGGAGTAGAAACCTTATGCAACACAACAAGAAATATTAGATATCTTAATACTTAGTTTATGATTTACATTTAATTAAGATTCCAAGTCCTTGAAGGTATACCTATCTTTTGCATTATTTTTTTTCACATGTTCATCTTAATTGTATTTTTTTTTTTATTGTTTCTGTTTTGTCTCAATCCTGTGTTTGGGTATGAAGATTTGCATGAGACACATGCCATCCCTGGTTTTGGTATATTGCCTTAACATGCAAAGTGGAATGTGGATTCATACGTTGGGTTACATTTAGGATTAATTATCACTTTCGTGTTCGAACTTGGGCAACAAAGCTGCATCTCGGTTCTTGTATAAAATAATTATCAACCTCAATATCTGATCTTGAGTGCAACAACAACTTGGATGGTTTTTATTTGCAATCTATAAATATAGTCCAGTGACGTAATGCCCTTAGCATTTTTGGATAGAGTTATGCTGTATCTTGTAAATAATTTATGAAATAGCTTATTTTTGCAGTACATTAAGAACTTGGCAAAGGATGTGGTTACTGATGATTTCTTCTTCATATTTGGTAAACTCCCAAACATTGCTGAAGCAAGAATGTTTCTGCTAATTACATGCTTCCTAATTGTTGACTTATATATACTAATTATTGTGTGAGCTAATATCTAATGGTCTGGGCATTTTATTAATTCTTTGCATGCAATAGTACTTATTTTAGATAGTTTGCTTCAACTTCAAGCCTCTTATCATTTTGAAGGGTTACTTTTTAAAAGTGTTGAGGATGTGAGATCTGGTTTGAGTGTTAAGTTTATAAAGGTAAGATATTTTTACAGAAGCTTGGTACATATAATTTAGTCCTCTACTTTCATTAATGTTTTGCTATATATACTAACTTAAGAATGTGTACAATTTGGGACTGGTTTTTTAGACGGAGGACATCTTGCTCGTTCTCTCACAGGTCTGATTAGTATCAGAACAATACATTATGACAATAGCTTTTCAGTGTTCGACTCTGTAGGTTTGTTTTGTTTGTCCTATTTAGCGCAACATGCTTGAGATTGCCTATTTTTTTTTTTAGCAAAATTGATGGTTATCTTCCACCATGGTTTAAAGTTTTTCATTAATCAGGAAGCAAATTATATGGTTAATAAGCAAAGATGATGCTTTGAAATAAAAAAAGGATTCCTCAACCTTTTATTGCTTTTATTTCAGGTGAGAGCCCAAGCTTTTGTGACACTTCTATCATTAGATTTTGCTCATAATGCTCTGGTACTGGTCATTATCATTTCCATTGGATTGATTGTTGACATGATACTTTTTACCTATTCAAATTATTTAGCTCAAGCTATATATATATATATATATATTTCACGCCTCGACCTGGAGCGTTGACAAACGACAGCATACCTACAAGGTCATAACCAAGTAGGCATGTAAAGCCTCGAAACCTGTCTCACACTAGGAAGAACAACATCTGACAAGGACAATAAATTTCAAAAGCACAAGAACTATAATGTTCGAAATATAAAGAAAACACATAACACTGGTTGACATAACTATTAAATAAAACAAGGAAAGTTTAGTCCACAACAAAAGAGAGTTTCTTAACTCGGCAACCACTAAACGGCGACTTGCTCAACGACCTCGCTAAGTTGTCCACCACTCAATCCTACTCCTGATCTGAAAGGAAATGAGAACAACTTAATGAGCTTGGGAGCCCAGTGAGCAACCACTAAAAATATCGGGATCACAAAAAGTTCAATAATTTCCAAAAATATACAAAATGTAACATAACAGATTAGATATCAAAATGAAATCTAGAAATCAGAAATAATACAAAACAGATTTAGTTTACCAAAATAACGAGCATATAAGTCCCCCAAACAACTAATGCCAAAACAAAACATCATAACTCATTTATTTAGACTCGATGACCCGAGCCAGATTTCAGAGCTCATATGTTTACCCTCGGTGATCCGAGCCAGAATATCGGAAACCGTTATTCTTCACCGATGGAACGGTGCGAAATTATAGTTTCTATGTCAGAGGTACATGTCGACAAGGTCAGTATTTAACCCCCCAGTAACAAAGTTATTGCAAAGTTAATTTAGAGACTATAGATTACTATATCAAAATATATTGGGTCCAAAATCATGGCCAATACAAATAAGTGCAATTCGGTGATCCTCTTTTCCTAATGAAAAATAATTCTAGTTTTTTTTCTCGAAATAATAATAACTTAAGCAAATTGATAATTAAATTAGAATATCTTCATAATCTAATCTGTAAGAACAAATAATGAGTACCATTACTTAAACATAGTTGCCAATCTAATAATTAATCCGGTAAATAACTAAGTATATAAGAAATCCGTCACTAAGTTTATGGTTAAGAATTTGAATAATGAATCTCGAATAATTCAGTAATTCACAAACAATAAAGGTTTCTGCAGTTTCAAAGAGTATATTATATAATAATTAACTGAACAATTGCTGACAAAACATGTGGTACATCATGAATTAAATTATTAGAAATTAATCAATTAAATAAACAAATCAATACATGAAAAATTTGTAAATTCTGACAGTGAAGGTATGTACAACAGTCAAAACCAAAGATATTAAATTAACCTATCATTATTTTAACAGTAAAACTCAAGTAATTAAATAATTATGTACATTGCTGTCGGTAACCAAAATTTTAATATATACATATATACATATTTATGTGGTTTACTTACCTGTCTATCCCCAAAAACTACAAGCACACTAAAAATTAGACTTTTACAAAATATCCTATAATAAGATCAAAATTTCAAGGCAAATCAGACTTCTTCTGCATAAATAACAAGTTTTAATGGGATGCTACTGAACACAATTTCTAGAGTATTTTATCATATAATAATAATAATAATAATAATAATAATAATAATAATAATAATAGTGCACTCCCCTAATTATGGGTTCTAATGGCAACAAACAAAAGATTATTCAAGAGTGCTTGCAATTGGATTCCAACAGAATTTTACAAAATACAAATCCAAGAATAGTTGGAGAAAGCCTATCAGTAAATATTTAAAATAAAATAAAATAAAAAAATAAAAAAAAATCCGAGTACATAAAAAGGTTGTCTTCGGTTCCCTATGATGTTGTAGACTTCGAGAAGGCCTGTTGTTTCTCTGTTTTGTTTTTTGGTGTTTCGGTCTTGTCGTATTACTTCTTGTAGTGCGCCCTTTGTACCTTGTCTTTTATCAACCTTTTCAAATAAATAAATAAATAATAATAAATAAAAAATAAAAATAAAAATAAAAGGTTGTCTTTTCATATCACTCTTAAAACAAAATCTCCATTCTCTCCACAATCAGCTTTTGGCAACAATTAATAATGCATTATGTGTCTGGATACCAACCTTGGATTATTATTATCATTCCACTAACTACAATCGAATGAGAACAAAAAAAATTACCCAATCAATACCATTCTACCATCAGGCGCTAAACCGAAGAAGCTTGCATACGATACAAATTGTCAACCTTAGCCATTATATTCAACATCTATAACTGACGAAAAATATTGACATGCAAGGTTCTTTTGTCAACAAAATTCAAGAGGCAAACAATTGGAGCTTAATAGATATCTTGGTTTATGCAAGATAAAAAAAAACATGATAAATCAACCTATTCCCTTCTAAACATTCAAATTCAATTTACTATAGCATTACAACCCACTAATCTAAAAATATCAGAAAAAGAAAAGAAAATACCAGATCAAGATCTAGAAGGTAACAAAGATAATTTCACACTTGGCAAAAGATCCGATGAAGGGAAAGCTTACCTCACAATGAAAATGACACAAAACCCTTGACAAAGAAACCTATCCCCGTCCTCACCATCAACACCACATACCAAAACAAAAGAAAAAGAGGAGAAGAGGACAAAAAAAACTAGATCTCTCCCTATTCTTAAACCAAACGAAGATCTATAACGGGAGAAACGAAGAGACGATGGCTAGGGTTTTGAAACCTAAATAGAATATAAAGATAAATAAATAAAATTCTGTAACTGCCATGCATGCACAATTAAATAAAATAAATAAAAAAAACACATGGGGCCCACAACTCCTCCCTCCTAAAAAAAGTTTAGTCCTCTAAACTCTTACCTGATCAGATGAAAAGATACGGGTATCGCTGTTTCTCATCTCCGACTTTGACTCCCATGTCACTTCACGCTCTGAATGATTTCTCCACTGAACCTTTACATAAGGAATGATCCGTCTTCTCAAAGCTTGTTCTTTGAAATCCACAATCTTCATGGGACGCTCCTCATATATTATATCATTGTTTAGTTCAAAGTCTAAAAACTGTATTACATGATCAGGATTTGCGATGAACTTCTTCGACATAGAAACGTGGAACACATTATGCACACGGGAAAGAGTTGGCGGTAGTGCAAGTTGGTATGTTACTTCACCAATGCGTTCTAAAATCTCAAATGGCCCAATAAATCGAGGACTGAGCTTTCCTCTAACGCAGAAATGAATCACTCCTTTAATTGTAGTGACCCTCAAGAATACATGATCTCCCACTTCGAATTCTAAACTTCTTCTCCTATTATCTGTATAACTCTTCTGTCTACTTTATGCCGTTAGCAAACGATCTCTGATTAATCAGACTTTCTCTACTGTAAGTTGCATAATCTTTGGCCCTAACAATCTTCTCTCTCCCACGTCATCCTAGCAAATAGGTGATTTGCATCTCCTGCCATATAGTGCCTCATAGGGAGCCATTTGGATGCTTGCCTAATAGCTATTGTTATAAGCAAACTCAATCAAAGGCAAGTGTCGATCCCATGAACCTCCAAAATTAAGCATACAAGCCCGAAGCATATCCTCTAAAATTTGAATCGTCCTCTCAGACTGCCATCAGTTTGTGGGTGAAATGCTGTGCTAAAAGTCAATTTAGTTCCCAAAGCCCTGTGCTAACTTTTCCAAAAGTGTGCCATGAAACTAGTGTCCCAATCTGACACGATTGACACTGGAACACCATGCAGCCTCACGATCTAGTCAACGTATAACTCTGCTAGCTTCTCCAAAGACATTCTAGTCTTTACAGCCAAGAAATGTGTGCACTTGGTTAATCTGTCAACCACTACCCACACAGTGTTAGTACCCTTGTGGGTTCTGAGAATACCAGACACAAAATCCATCGCAATATTCTCCCACTTCCACTCTAGGATCGGAAGTGGTTGGAGAAGTCTTGCTGGTCTCTGATGCTCCACCTTAACCTGTTAACAGGTTAAATACTGTGCCATAAACTAGGCAATCTCCCGCTTCATGTTATTCCACTAGAAAGTACTCTTCAGATCCTTGTACATTTTAGTGCTGCCAGAATGAACTGAATAACTGGTGTAGTGAGCTTCCTCTATGATTTCCTTCTTTAACTCTGAGTCATTTGGAACACAAATCTGATCTCCAAATCTCACTGAACCATCTTGGTGGATCCGAAACTGAACTTGAGTGCCAACTTCTATCTCTTGTCAAATCTTCTGGGAATAGCTGTCTTCTGCTTGTGCTGCTTTAATTCTCTCCAAGAGCATAGGCCACACCACTAAACTCGCTAAATAACCACCTGCACCTTGTAAAATCACATGGTGCTTCATCCTCCTCATATCCTCCAGGAGTGGTCTTTGGGATGTAATCAACGCAGCTACACTACCAGAAGACTTCCTGCTAAGTATATCAGCCACTACATTTATCTTCCCAGGATGATAACTGATAGTCAGATCATAATCCTTCAATAACTCCAGCCATCTCCTCTATCTAATATTCAGCTCTTTCTGAGTAAAAATGTATTTAAGGCTCTTGTGATCTATAAACACTTCACAAGTCACTCCATACAAGTAATGTCTCAAAATCTTCAAAGCGAAAATCACTGCTGTTAACTCCAGGTCATGAGTGGGATAGTTCACCTCAAATGGCTTCAGCTTCCTAGATGTATAAGCCACCACATGACCATTTTGCATCAATATACACCCAAGACCAGTTTTACAAGCATCGTTATAAATGGTAAACCCTCCATTAGAAGACGGAAGTGTGAGAATAGGTGCAGATACCAACCGGTGCTTCAACTCTTGGAAACTCTGCTCGCACTGATCAGACCACTGAAATTTTGTTTCTTTCCTGGTAAGCTTTGTTAATGGTGCAGCTAAGACTGAGAACCCTTCCACAAACCACCTATAGTAACCGTCTAACCCCAAAATCTACGAACCTCTGTCACACTGGTTGCCTCTTCCACTTAACAATTGCCTCAACCTTCTTGGGATCTACCCTGTCTAGCCAGAACTCACACTTAGAGAATTTTGCAAACAATTTCTTCTCTCTCAAGATGCCTAGTACAATCCTCAAATGTTTATCATGATCTACACCACAATATCATCAGTAAACACCACCATGAACCTATTTAAAAAAGGCTAGAAGGTTCGATTCATCAAATCCATAAAAGCCGCCGGGCATTTGTCAACCAGAAAGGCATCACAAGAAACTCATAATGTCCATAACGAGCGTGAAATGCAGATTTAGACATATCTTCTGGCTTAATCTTCAACAGGTGGTATCCAAATCGAAGATCAATCTTCAAAAATATCTATGAACCTTGTAACTAGTCAAAAAGGTCATTTATCAGTGGTATTGGATACCTGTTCTTCACTGTCACCTTGTTTAGCTCCCGATAATCGATGCACAACCGCAAAATACCATCCTTCTGAAGGATGTGTGTTTTAAAAGTTATTATTTTGATAAAGATTTGTGTATTGTTCATGATTTTGAATATTGTTATTCCTGTTCCTTGAGGTTAACATGTTATATTTTGGAAGTGTTCAGGAAGATGCACTGGGTCTTGAACCATAGAATTCCTAAAATGAGAAACATGTGATCACTAAATAAGTTCGCAATCGTGGTAATTAAGGAGAAACATTAATTACCATGAAAGATTGTCGTGTCATCAAAAGTACATTGTAGTTCTATAAGTGTTGATAAGGTATTTATCATTTGATGACATGAATATATAAAATATGTGTTTTATATATTGAACATGACCTATGTAGTTGGAACATTATATGGATTGTGTTTTGTGTCATTGATGTTTCACTGTGTCTTTGGAATCTTAGATATGAGACATATAGATTTTTCACGTGAGAAGTATATGATGTGATTACTGTTTGAATACTATCCTAGGATAGGAATGAAATTGTAGTTTGTTGTATATAAGTGTGGGAGAAATCTATATTTTAATCTTATCATTGTCCCTCGATTTCGAGTGATGATATTGTTGGGCCCCTTGGTAAAGTGGAATTATGTCGCATGCAATATAACTGATGTAGTTATAATAATAATTCACTTGAGAGACCAAGAAAATGAATATAATGCAAAAATGACATGATCCTATTTTGCATATTATTCATAATATCATGAGACAAGGATAGACACAAAATTAGTGGATCAAGCAAATGAATACTGTATCACTTGGATAACTATAATGTAATGATAGAACCTCTTATAGTCAATAATATAAAGTTTTATATTATTACCAAAGTGACATAGATCCTCTATACGGTCACACCAACTGAAGAGAAACAACAATTATTTTATATTTCATACGAATGTACAAGATAATGTGCAATAGGTGAAATACTAAAAATAAAATGTCATAATATGACGAGCATAGACAATAAATAATTAAATTTATGAGATTATGCAAATATTATTTGGTATAATGCTTGAAAGCATTATAAGAATAATAGAGACATTGCATAAACAAATAGTATGGTTGATATTATTTGTTCATAAGTTTATTTATTGAGCCAATAAAAGGAGAGATAAATGAGAGCTTGAAATGGCTAAATAAGGCTGGTGGCATTTGTGTAATTTGCACAAAGAGTTGCCCTAACCTTTGCTATATAAAAGGAGGCATAATGTAAAGGTAGGTGTGTGAAAAAAAAAAGGACTGAGCTTAAAGAAATCCCAGCCGACTTTCTCACAATGGTTCTCTGTTCTCATTGCATCTCCTCATGCAAGGTGGTTGAATCTAAGCTTTGAACTCCACATCCATCTATCTAAGTGGTGTGATAGTTCGTTGTTTAGGTTCAAGGTGAATCAAGAGGTGCTTTGAAAGAAAGGTGTTGTTCAAGAGGCCAAGAGGCAAATCCATTTCATTCTAATCAAGAGATTCTACAATCTCTTTAGGCAAGGAAAATCTTTTTCACTAGAAATAGATTTGTGTTTCTTCATGGTTTCTTTTGGGTGCACATTAAGTGTTTGTTTTAATGCCCTAGCCCTACTCCTTGCCATTGTCATACTAATAAGTTCCTTTGTGTATTGAGCCAAGTGATGAAAAATTTAATTTTCCATCATATAGTCATACACCTTCTTCTTGACGAACAACACCAGAGCACCTCATGGAGGGACACTGGGACGTATGAATTCCTTTTGAAGCAATTCCTCAAGTTTCTTCTTTAACTCTTTTAGTTCTGCAGGTTCCATCTTGTAAGGAGCCTTAGATATGTGGTTCGTTCCCCAAACCAAATCAATGGTAAATTCAACTTCTCTGTCAAGAGGCAAGCCAGGAAGATCTTTAGGGAAAACATCAGAGAACTACCTCACCACCGGAATATCCTCTAACACTGGCCCTTTTGATTTGTTTTCCACTACTGTTGTAAGAAATTCTGAGCACCCCCTCAAAAGTAATTTCCGAGATTGTAAGGTGGAAATTACACGAGGTGGTGATGCAGAATCACTCCTATGAAAGATAAACTCTGCTTCTCCAGGGATTTTAAAAACTACTCTTTTTGCATAATAATCGACTATGGCATGGAATTTAGACAAAAAGTCCATTCCTAAGATAACATCATAGTCAGTCATGCAAATAACATGCAAGCGAGCTAGCAGCTCATGACCGGCAACAATAATGGGGCAATTTTCACATGCTCTATTAAGCACAACATCAACTCCCAAAGGAGTGGCAACACACAAATTATAATCCATAGCTATAATAGGAAAGACATGCTTACAAATAAATGCAGATGAGATAAACGAATGTGTAGCTCTAGAATCAAATAATGTGCAAGCATATGCAGAGTAAACAGCTAATGTACCTGACACCACTGCATTATAGGCGTGTGTATCCTCCTGAGTCATTGCATAAACATATCCCTGGGTCTTTGGCCTTCCTGCCTTCTTCTGAGTTGAGGAAGTCGGCTGCTCACTGGCTACCTCTTTCCTGGCACGCTGACCTGAAGACGCTAGAGGCTTAGGTGCTGACACTTGCCTCGAATCCTGCACACTAGATGTCCTCTGTGCCCCAGAAAACCACTGTGGACACTCAGCAATAAGATGCTCCAAACTGCCACACTTGAAACAAGCCCCAGTATTACGTCTACAATCTGCAGTCACATGTGAACCTCACAAGTAGCACATCTCTGTTAAGAACGAGGTGGAACAGGTACAAACCCACGAGATCGCTGTGTTGGTGGCCCATTTACAGTCTGAGATTCACCTTGTCTCGCCTCCAACCTAGGCTTTCCTCCACTTCCTGACTGATGGTTCCTCTGACTATCAAAGCTTCTATCCCTCTTTTTCTGAAACATTCTATTTTGATCTTTAGTATCACTCCAGACAGTATACAAAGACTTGGCACGAATCACAACCTATGCATAACTAGTCAGGTGCAAGACAACTAACCCCTTACGAATGTGTGCATGCAATCTTCCCTCAAAATGTCTAGCCCTGCTTTGATCATCATCCACCATCTTCGAAGCATATCTGGAAAATTTGTCAAATTCCATTTCATACTCATCCACTGTGATACTACCCTGAGTAAGATTGATGAACTTCTTCTCAAACTGGACCATCTTGTCCCTGGTGAAGTATTTGCAGAAAAGAGCTTCTCTAATTGCAACCAAGAACTAAACTATTGCCTCTGACGAGTGCAAAGCTCCCCTTGATACAAGTGATTTGTAGGACCCTTGAGCATGTACACACCAAACCTCAGTTTCTCTTCTTTAGTACACTTTATCACAGCAAAAGCCTTCTCCATTTCTTCCACCCAAACTTCCACTTCATCTAGATTAGTAGTACCCTCGAATGGTGGTGGACCAGATCTTTTGAATTCCATGATGGTCTTCTCCTTAGGCTCTTGAGGAAAAAGTGGAGAAGGAGGCGGTAGTGGTGGTGGTGGTGCTGATGCCTGTCGCTGTCTCTGATCATGCACCAACCCTACCACTTCTCGAACCAGATCTATCAAAGTTTCCTGGTTGTCAACCCTATTAGTCCCTTCTTCAGCAGGAATTTTGTGGTTATCAATCCTATCAGTTCCTTCCTCGGCGGGAATTCCACCAGCAATAAAGGACTGTCTCATCAAATAAGCAACACTTCTGCTAGTAGCTCTACTGGAGGCATTCTACAAGGTAAACCCAAATACAATCAGGCAAACACACAAACAAAGGCATCCTATCAGATCAACTAGCACTTAAGGATACCAAAATAAACATGAGTCAGATCGCCCTAGCACACTAAATCAGAAGATTCTGCTTGGAAACTAAGATCATAGTTAACTATAATCAACAATTCTCTGATACCACTTAGATTTGTCACGCCCCCGAACCCAAAGCGTTGACAAACGGCCGCATACCTACAAGGCCATAACCAAGTAGGCACGCAAAGCCTCAAAACCTGTCTCACACTAGGAAGAACAACATCTGACAAGGACAATAAATTTCAAAATCACAGGAAACTATAATGTTCGAAATATAAAGAAAACACATAACACATATTGACATAACTATTAAATAAAGCAAGGAAAGTTCAGTCCACAACAACAGAGAGTTTATTAACTCGGCAACCACTAGACGGAGACTTGCTCAACTACCTCGCTAGGCTATCCACCACTCAATCTTACTCCTGATCTGAAAGGAAATGAGAACAACTTAATGAGCTTGGGAGACCAGTAAGTAACCACTAAAAATATCGGGATCACAAAAAGTTCAATAATTTCCAAAAATATACAAAGTGTAACATAATGGAATAAATATCAAAATGAAATCCAGAAATCAGAAATAATTTAAAACATATTTAGTTATTTAAAAAATAAAAAAATAACAAAAATCAGAGTACATAAAAAGGTTGTCTTTTCATATCACTCTTAAAACAAAATCTCCATTCTCTCTCTACGATCAGCTTTTAGTAACAATTAATAATGCATTATGTGTATGGATACCAACCTTGCATCAATATTATCATTCCACTACGATGAAATGAGAACAAAAAAATTACCCAATCAATACCATTCTACCATCAGGAGCTAAACCCAAGAAGCTTGCATACGATACAAATTTTCAACCTTAGCCATTATATTCAACATCTATAATTGATGAAAAATATTGACATGCAAGTTTTGTTTTTTAACAAAATTCAAGAGGCAAACAAGTGGAGCTTAACAGACATCTTGGTTTATGCAAGATACAAAAAAAACATGATAAATCAACCTGTTCCCTTCTAAACATTCAAATTCAATTTAATATAGCATTACAACCCACTAATCTAAAATATCAAAAAAAGAAAAAAAGAAAATACTAGATCAAGATCTAGAAGGTAACAAAGATAATTCCACACTTGGCAAAAGATCCGATGAAGGGGGAAGCTTACCTTACAATGAAAACGACACAAAACCCTTGATGAAGAAACCTATCCCCGTCCTCGCCGCCGGTACCACACACCAAAACAAAAGAAAAAGAGGAGAAGAGGAAAAAAAACTAGTCTCCCTCTTCTTAATTCAAACAAAGATCGAAACCTAAATAGAATATAAAGATAAATAAATACAATTCTATAACTGCCATGCATGCACAATCGAATAAAATAAATAAAAAAAACATGTGGGGCCCACATATATATATATATATATATATATGCTTTTACTCGCTGCATCAAATACCATTTCAGTCTTTTTTAGACTTAATTCCTAAACAAGCTTAATTTTTCTTGTTCATGTAGCTTTTTTTTTTTGGTTTGATTTGGGTAGATGTATAACAATGGCAGAAAATCTAAAATTTCCAAATGCTGTGCTTTTGTAGAGTTCAACAAATGGTTATTATGTTTTTAAAGGCAAACCAATGATCAGTCGATTTGGCCAGAATCCTTCTGCTGGTAAATTAAACCGGTTAAGCAGCTGGCCTTCAATGTAATAATACTTGTTCAACTTTGATGGGGTTTATGGGTAAATTTTTTAGTAAGTCACTTAACTTTGGCTCATTTTCACTTTGATCACTAAACTTCAATTTGTATCAATTTGATCACTCAACTTTAATTTGATTTCAACCGATAATAAATCAAGGATTTCAATCCCCAATTGATGATATGGCTGTCTAAAAATCTAAGTGAGTCCTCCCATTGACACATTATTAAGTCTATTTGAGATGTCCACGTCATCGAAAAAGAGCCACATCATTCATTTGGAGGTTGAAATATCTTGATTTACTACCAAGTGAAATGGAATTAAAGTTGAGTGACCAAATTGATATAAATTGAAGTTCGGTGATCAAAGTGAAAATGAGCCAAAGTTTAGTGACTTATGAAAAAATTTACCCAACTTTGATGTTTTCCAATTGCCAGTGGTCTATAGCATCAAGTTAATGATTTAAATCAGTTTATGAAAGACTACTTAATTACTGCTTTGCCGATGCTTGCGCTTCATTACAAGCTTGAAGGAAGTACATCACAAACTCAAGCTTAAATGACCACAATCAAGTCGCAATGAGGAGCATCTATGCTCATTCTTGTTGGTGTTGAATTTTTTTTTGCTAAGATGAGCAGTCTAGCTGTTAAGAAAAGTAGGGTTGTGCGTAAACCTCAGCGGAGCAAGTTGGAGAGGGGCCCACGCACACATAGGCACAGGGACCACTCATACACAACCACTACTCATACTCCAAAAAATATGCCCACACCCAAAATTTGAACTTTCACCACTTATGAAAAATTCTATTGGGTACTCAGCTACCAATAGATCACTTGGTAATTGGTCGTTGGTGTTGAATTACTCATAGGTACATTACAACTTATGTTCATTGGGGTTCAAATGAATTTGTATATATTCAGCAGTACTTAAGATTAATAATATCTTACAGAACCTAACTTTTTATGGTGATTATGGATGCTATCTGACATCTTAAGTCATCTTCATGATCATCAGGCTGCATTATTAAGATTCTATCTATCATTGTCTCGTGGCTGCTTAATGCTGGAGGAAGACGCTACAAATCTTTGGCGGAGATATTTGTAGACTCATGCCAATGTATGTTTATATCTATATATATATATTTAGAAACAAGTTTTATGGTTTCAGTGTTTTGATTATGCTATGCCAATCTTGCCTGTTTGGCTTAATTTTTTTAGACCATATGTTTCTTGTTAGGTAAATGTTTTTATTATTATTATTATTATTAATGTAGGTAGACGGTCATGTTAAGATCCTAAATAAATATAGAGTTAATACTTTGACATACCTGTATGTTTATTTTATATGAGTTAAAATTTAAACTCGCTTTCTCGACAAGACATGAATAATTTATGCAAGTAATTTGGTACCAAAAAAATCAAGAGTGGTTGGCTATAATTTTTATTTTGTTAGTGCTGTTAATTTAGTATCATTTTAGTAATTTTATTAAAAATGTGTCGATAAAGATAATTCTTATAATATGATATACATGTATAATTGGCATAAGATTTATAAATATAAGCACCGGTATTTAGACTGCAGGTGTATATGAACATTAACAAGAAGGTTGGAATATATTATTTGACGTCAAAGAGAAGCGCATGAGTGGCATCATTATTATATAATTTAAATTAATAAAATAAAATTAAGGATTCCTGACACTCAAATACAAATCTGAATTGATTTTTTCAGAATTAATTACCGTATAAAAAACCTCTAATAAAAAAATTCTGGTGTATAAAAGCCACTTAATTCATCACTTATAATATTAATTAATATAATTTTGTTCTTAAAATTGTTTTTGTAATTTTTCTTATTTAATCAACTTCCAAGCTGACGTGGCTTCTTATTTTATTTTTTTTATCCACATCTAAACAGTTTGCAAACTGGATAAAAACCAACTCCTATTATACACGTGTCAACAACTGAATCATCCACGTGGCATTGTCCTAAATCACCGCTTGCTTAACGCTCAGATTTGGGTGTGTCCCACTAATGGACGGTAAGATTAAAAACGAAAAGGATACTATAAAAGCGCTTCTTTCTCTTTCCCTCTCTCTTCCCCGCGTCTCTCTCTCTCTCTCTCTCTCTCTCTCTCTGCGATTTTGGGAAAAAGCTTTGATCTTTGGGATCCATGGCGGAGGTGTTGAGCAAGAGCAAGCTCCTTTTTCCAAGTGAAGGACGGTCTGTTTCTTTTTCACGGATGAGGAGGAGTAATTCTCTTGCTGGGCTTCATCCGTCTCTGTCTCCAAGTTTTCGATCTTTGAGGTTTTCTTCGTCTTCTTCTTCCTCCCCCTCCGTAGGTAATGGTGGGATGGCTTTGGGAGATTGGAGTCGAAGGCGATCTGTAGAGAGGAACGCCATTGATTGTCTCCATGCCAAGGTATGTAGAGGTTTCCAAATCATCATCTTTTTTTTTTAGGTCTTTATTTTATTGTGAAGTTCCTTTCTTTTGGAAATTAAGGTTTTAAGGTTTTGTTTTCCCTTTATGTTGCTTTGATCTGATTGATAAGAACCTGGGATTTTTTTTTTAACTAATTTGATGAAAAAAAAATTTTGATTTGCAGATGAGCCTTCGCATTGGAAAATCTGTGAAATGGTGGGAAAAGGGACTGCAATCAAATATGAAGGAGGTCCAATCAGCACAAGACCTTGTTGATTCTTTGTTGAACGCTGACAACAAGCTTGTTATTGTTAATTTCTACTCCCCTGGCTGTGGAGGCTGCAAAGCTCTCCATCCCAAGGTAGTACCATAACATTTGCGGAATAGAAGAAAAACCCTTTTTACTTTCTTGCTGTTTAAAAGGAAGAAAGAAAAAAATATTTTTGCTGGCTGAATTATGTTTGGAATGATATATTCTTCTTGTTTGCAGATTTGCCAGTTTGCAGAGTTGAATCCAGATGTTCTGTTTTTCCAAGTGAACTACGAAGAGCATAAATCAATGTGTTATAGTTTGAATGTTCATGTTCTCCCCTTCTTTAGGTTCTACAGGGGAGCTCATGGCCGGCTTTGTAGCTTCAGCTGTACCAATGCAACTGTAAGAGCTCTTCTCTACCTCCCATCTGAGTTTCGGTCTTTTACAAATCATGTTACCTTTTTCTGAATTATGAATACAATTAACATGTTGCAGATTAAGAAGTTTAAGGATGCATTGGCCAAGCACAGCACAGAGAGATGCAGCCTTGGGTCAGCAAAGGGCCTTGAGGAATCAGAGCTCTTGGCTCTTGCCGCAAACAAGGATCTCTCATTTAATTACTTCAAGAAACCAATGCCTGTTCCTGCACCAGATGATGTTGCAGAAGCAACTCCCATCAGCCCAATGTTTTCTCCAACTAGAGTCCTTAAAGGTTCTGAGGATAAGGTTTTTAGCAAAGTTGGATAAAAAAGAGGAGATGGCTCATTGTCATTTTACTCTCCCTATTGTACAGTTGTTACCTGTAAAGTTTGTCAGATGAATCTTATGAAGAAAATATTGTGCATTTGTTCTTCATTTCTAGTACAAATGAATGAGCTTTGTATCACTGAGAAATCAATGTTATCAGAAATATGTCTTCCTTTTTGTGCCCAAGTTGCTCTCTTTTCCATTTGTATGGTTGTTTTCCATTGTTGATGAAAACTGGAATTAAATACAGACCACAAATAAATTTATGGTTGATCATTGTTGCTTCAAGCAAGCAGTTAGCAGATAAACAACAAGCAAGGTGAGATATGTAGATAGTGTCTCTTTCTTCAATGATGAGTGGTATAATTCCTTGTGAAGAAGACACTTGGCCCTTGTTTTCTTGTTTGGTAATGTGATTGAAAGCTTGATAGACTGTTTTCTTTTTGGACTTTCTATGAAACTTGAGGCAGTAGTAGAGGCAACGTGGCTTCAGTATCAGTCTTGCAAATGTGCTGTGCTTTCTGGATTCATTTGTTTCTATTCTTGTTTGTTTCCTGATTTTTCTTCTGCTGATCATTTGTCAATGACAGAGAGAGAAAGACGCGGTGGTGTTGGATCTTTTACAACAGCAAACAAGAAGAGCTTCATGAGATTTATGATCAATATTCTCACCAGGACCACTTTCATCCAGTAAGAATAATAGCTTATAGTATATAGCAATATTTCGAATTGAATAATTTTCGGCATGATTGTTGCCTGTATAGCATAGGATGAAGATCATTGTTGATAAGTTCTTGTAAGTCTGTGGGCAAGAAACTAATGGATGAGAAACAAACTTAGAAGAGAGTATTTACCATTACTTATAAATAATATTTGCAGAACAATCACTAGACATCTTACCACAGCAAACAAGTCCTTAGACACAATCCACATATTGATTGTGCATGTGAGTATATACATGCCAAGAATAAAAGGCAGTTTAGAAACAATCTACCTTCTCACATGCTAAATTCCAGAAACAAATACCGGTGAAGAATTGTTACCGTCTTTTTGGGAAAGATTTGAAATTAATGACAATGTAAAAAGATTTAAAGCATAAATCAGTGATCAGTTCACCACAAGAAGTAGGAAAGGTTGTTCAATGACCAATAATAAAAATTATATTGTATATGCAACTAGTAATTCATTTTCAATATAAATGTAAATATAGATTTCCATTAATAAAGAAAACATAAAGAAAGAAAAAGAAAATATTTATCGAATACCCTTGAATATAATACACCTCTTCGTTCTTCTTCTTATTTAACTTCTCTTCTCTATCTCTCAAAATACATAAATGAAGGGGTATTTCTAAGCATTCAAGAGTTGAATCCGACAGTCCAAAATACATTAGTAGGTAATATAGTAATAGTGCCGGCGTTTGCTACAATAACAAGTGGGTAGTTGCTACAGTGCTGCAGTTGCTACAGTAGACATCCACTATTTATTAAGGGGGCGTTTGGTTGCAAGGCATGGATTGGGAATCATTACTTGGGGATTTCAATGCCTTGTTTGGATGACCATGCATGGGAGTGAGAGAGGAAAGAGTGAGGAATAAGTGAGGAATGAGAGATGAATGGCAATCCTCCCAAAAATGGGAGGAGGCTCATTCCTCTCAAACTTTTTGGAGTGAAATATCATATTTGCCCCTCTTATTTAATAATTAAAGTAATAATTTAATTCAATAATAATAATTAAATATATAATTCTAATAATAAATAATGATTATAGTGAAATAATAATATCCAATAAATAAAATAATGTAAAAAATAATAACTAATAATTAAAAATAATAACCTAATTTAAATAATAATTAAATAGATAATTTTAATAATAAATAATAATTAAAGTGAAATATTTAGTTAAATGAAAATAACAATAGTCAAAATATTTTAAAATTAAAAAATAATTATTATTTATTATAAAAAATAATTATTATCTAACATAATATTATTTCCTTATTAACTTGTATTAAGGGTATAAAAGTTTTTTCACCACAAATTTTCTCTTTTACTTTTTCCATTCCCAATGAATTACTCTCTCATACCCTCCAACCAAACACAGTTTTTCTTCCATTCCTAATCCATTCCACCTTATTCTCATTCCTATCTCATTCTTTATCAATTCCATTCCTTGCAAACAAACAACACCTAAAATATTCATAACACTCTTCTTTGGATTTTTATGTAAAAGATATGTCTCGTTACAACCTTGCTAAGAAAAACCCAGTGGGATAAAAACCTAGATGAGAAAAAAGAGTACGATATCCTTTGTGTTTTTGAGGGTCATTGCCTCGTTAAAAACCTTGCCTCGAAAAAACCCATTGGGATAAAAACCACGGAGAAGGAAAAAAGGAGTACATTCTCCCCGTCAAATAAATAACTTTAACTTATTTCATGAGTACTTACATCCTTAAATCTTCTACAAGTCTTTGGTGAATGCACTTGGGAAGTGATTTTGTGAATAGATCTGCTTGATTCTCATTAGATTGAATCTTTTGAACTTCTATAATGCCTTCTTTCTGGAGGTCATGAGTGTAAAAAAACTTTGGTGATATATGCTTCGTTTATTACCTTTAATATAACCTCTTTGTATCTTAAAAATACAAGCACTATTGTTTTCATATATTACTATATCATTTGTTGTTACTGATGGTAATTTGCATGATGATTGTATATGTCCGATCATAGATCGTAACCACTAACATTCTCGACTTGCTTCATGGAGAACTGGGATTTCAGCGTGATTTGATGGAGTAGCTATAAGAGTTTGCTTTGTAGAATGCCATGATATAGTTGTACCATTATAAAAAAATATGTATCCAGTCTAAGATCGCCCTTTGTGAGGATCAGATAGATATACTCCTTTCCAACGTCTTTGTGTCGGTGTAGAACTATATTTTACTAGAAGATTTACTGCAAAAGCTATATCTAGTATTGTATTATTTGCAAGGTACATTAATGCACCAATTGCACTTAGATATGGAGTTTCTGGACCAAGAATAATCTTTCATTCTTCAGTGAACAAAATAGATCTTTTTGAATATCAAGTGTCCGAACAACCATTGGCATACTTAATGGATAAGCCTTCTCCATATTTAATCTCTTCAACACCTTTTTTGTATAGGTTGATTGATGCACAAATATTCTCGAGGATAAGTTCTCAATTTGTATGCCAAGACAGAATTTGGCCTTTTTTCCAGATCTTTCATTTCAAATTATTTTCTCAGATATGATGTTGCAATTGCAATTTCATTAGGGGTACCTACAAGATTTAAATCATCCATATATACTGCTATCACAACAAAACTGTTAGTAGAACTTTTAATAAATATACATTGACATATATTATCATTTTGGTATCCTTCTTTCATAAGATAATCACTAAGATGGTTATACCACATCTGTCCAGATTGTTTTAACCCATAAAGAAATCTCTGTAATTTAATAGAGTATAAATGTTATTGATCCAAAAGTAATTCCATCCATTATAGGAAAATATGTTTCCTCATAGTCAACACCAGGCATTTGAGAAAATCCTTGAGCAACCAGTCTTGCTATAAACCTTACAATTTCATTATTTTACATTTTTTTTTCTCATGAACATCCATTTATAACCGACTGGTTTTATCCCTTTTGCTGTTGCCACTATTGGCCCAAACACCTCACGTTTTGATAGAGAATTTAGCTCATCCTAGATAGTTTCATTCCATTTTGACCAATCATTTTTTTAGCATTCATTAATTGATCGTGCTCTGGATCTTTATCTATATTTATTTCTATATCTGTAGCCACGTTGTAGATGAATATGCTATTTATTACCGTCTTATGCTGATTTATTATTTTTCCATCATCTTCATAATAAATTGAATTTTCTATATTTTCATATGTCATTGCCCATTAGTTTTTTTCATTATTATGCTTTGAAGATTTCATATTTTTTCTCCTTTCTAACAGGGGAGATACCCCTCCTCATGAGATTTATTTTTCTGCTTCCTTTTTCTAGGAACTAAATCTTTGGCGGCAATTGGTCTTCCACGTTTTTGGCATGGTTTGTTTTCTACTAGTTTTTCTTTCAATTGGGTCTTAGGAATCTCAAGTCTTACATGAGCATTAGCAGCTGGTATATATGATTTAATTACCCATTAAGTATTTCATTTACAATATTTTGCAATTTAATGATCCTTTGAACTTCAAGTTCATACTCATTGGTGCGAGGATCATATGTATGTAATTGTGATGCATTCAAATCAATTTCTTTCGGCTCATTTTGAATAATCATTTCTCCCCCTAATGAAGGGAAGACAGATTCATCAAAATGGCAATATGCAAATCTTGTAGTAAATACATCCCCTGTTAATGTTTCTAAATATCGTATAATTGAAGGGGAATCATAAACAACATATATACCAAGTTTGCGCTGTGGACCCATTTTTGAATGATTTGGTGGTGCTATTGGCACATATATACTAGGCTCTTTACCCATAATAAGATGATGTGGCGAATATGAATTACATGCAGTGGGTCGGATCCGTATTAAAGCTGCAACATGTAAAATAGCATGACCACATGCACTTGTAGGCAGTTTCATCCTTAATAATATTGGATGAGCAATAATCTGGAGTCTTTTAATTAATGACTCCGCCAACCCATTTTGGGTATACACATGAGCTACTGGATGCTCAACTTATATACCAACTTCCATACAATAATCATAAAATAATTTTGATACAAACTCACCAGTATTACCAAGACAAATTGTCTTTATGGGGTAATCTAGAAATTGTGCTTTAAGGTTGATAATTTGTGTCAATAATAATGCAAAAGCTACATTTCTTGTAGACAAAAGTGAGATATGGGACCATTTAGTCGATGCATTGATTAAAACCATAAAATACCTAAATGGTCAACATAATGGATGTATTGGTCCACATATATCTCCTTGTATTTTTTTCAAGAATTTAGGAAATTCACTAGTTACCTTTGTTGTAGAAGGACTGGTTATCAGCTTTCCCATTAAGCATGCAGAATATGTATATTCATTACTTGTTAGGATTTTTTAATTCTTCAGTGAGTGTCCATGAGAGTTATTAATAATCCGTAGGGATGGTAATTTGTACCCATACCAGTACTTGGTCAAAGAGGGTATTACCCTCTTTGACAGGGTACAAGTACAGGTAAGGGTATTACCTGCTATTTTTTGAGCGGGTACGGGTCGAGTAAGGGTATGCCCCTACCCTACCTGTACCCTTACCCTTACCCGTTGAAAAGGGTACGGGTAAAATCCGTACCCGTACCCGTACCCGTACCCTTACCCCTCATATATATATATATATATATAATTTTTTTATTAAACTAAACATTTACCCACAATTTACCCAAGATCTATTTTCATTTTATGGTGATTAATTTGAAAATAATACTTCAAACTTTCTCTTAATATGTTATTTTAAATTTTATTTAATTTTTATATTTATATTTGATAACTTATTAGAATTACTTATAATATTTTTTATATTCAAAATCTCACTAGGCATTTATAAAATTTGAATCTATATAAAATATAAATAGTAGATATATGAAAAAATTTTAAACAAAAACCAAGATAGTTAAACATAAAAAAAAGTAGAGTTACCATTGAGTCCTAAATAGACGCCATTTTTATGTGATTATATAGTTTAAGATAAACAAATATATATCAACTTGTAATTTTGAATTTATGGACATGTGTTTAAAGATTGTATTGTAATGTATAATTAATTTATTATTATTATTATGTAAATTTATATTTAAATTTAATTCGATAATTTGAACAATGGGTAAGCGGGTACCCTGCGGGTATACTCGTAGCCTGTGGGTAAGAGTAAGGGTATAATTTTTTTTACCCTTGAGGGTAGGGGTATGGGTACGGGTATGAGGTAGGGGTAACGGGTACGGGTAAGGGTTTTGGCATACCCTACCCATACCCTACCTGTTGCCATCCCTAATAATCCGGCGCATCATAATAGAACCCGGATGTCCAAGTCTTTAATGCCATATTTTAAATGTCTCCGGGTCATTAACTTTCTAGGTTAAGACTGTATGTGATTTCATCACTTTAATACTTGTAAAATATAATCCTGAGGATACATAGGGAAATCTTTCAAGTGCACGTTTTTGGAATGAAATAACTTGTGTAATATAAAGATATTCTTTTCCTTCTTTATCAACCGTCTCTAAATGATATCCATTGAGACGTATATCTTTGATGCTGAGAAGATTCCTCCTAGACTTAGGAGAATATAGAACATTTTTTATTTGCAAAGGTGTTCCATTTGGCAACACCAATATTGCTCTTCCTAAGCCTTTAATCAAGTTTGATGATCATGCTATTGTGACTATGCATGCCTTTCTCATTGATAAGGAGATAAAAAAAATATATATATTTTTACCATTAGCCATGTTTTCTAACAAAACAAAACAAAGGAAATATAATAAATAAAACATACTATATATATATATATATATATAAAGGTACATAACAAATTTAATTCATTAGAAAATCAGATGCATCTACAAATATATTTTGGGTTATATCATTTGTAGAATTATTCTCGATATTGTTAACCATGGGGTTGTCAGCAAAATTTGTCTCAAAATCTTTACCCTTTTTATTTTTAAGTGATTCTTAGTTAAGATGGACAAATTGTTTAGGGGTCTTGCAGATTCTGAACTAATGGCTTTCCATTCCACAGCGATGGCATGTATCCCTTTTTGTCTCTGACCCCATATTGTGGCTTTATTGTTTTTGTTGATGTACATCAATTTTGCTATCGCGTGGTCTGATATAATTTCAGCCCCATCACGACCGCGTCGTTCTCGATAGCCACGATATCCTAGTCCACCAGGTTTTTGTAACTATTACCGTGACTAGGCCATTTTCTTTGCCCATAATTAATTTCAGGCAGTGGTGTTGCTCCAGATGGTCAAGATTGATGATTCATCATCAACAATTCATTGTTTTGCTCCGCCACGAGGCAAGAAACTAGTTCAGAGAATTTTGTAAAATTCTTTTCTCTATATTGCTGTTGCAATATAATATCTCGAGAATGGAATGTCGTAAATGTTTTCTCGAGCATCATTTGTTCTGTTATCATCTCTCCACAGAGACGTATCATTGAGACTATTTTAAATAACTCGTAGTTATATTCTTGCACGCACTTAAAGTCTTGGAACCTGAGATTTGTCCAATCATTGCGTGCTTTGGGTAAGTGAACCATTTTGAGATGTTCAAATCTCTCTTTCAGGGATAAGCACAATTCATGTGGATCTTTAATGTTATATTCATTTTTCAGACCATCATCAAGATGATGCCTTATAAATATTAAGGCTTTTGCCTTATTATCATTAGGCTTATTATTATTAGATTCAATGGTTTTGCCTAGGTTCCTTGATTTTAAATGGAGTTTGACATCGAGGCTCCATGAAATATAATTGCTCCCAGAAATGTGAAAAGCCTCGAATTCCTTTCTTGCAATATTGGCCATTAAATACAAAATCTAGGAAATATAAGAAGTGAGTAGAAGAAAGATTAAAGGAAAAGAAAATATGGTTACATTAAAGTTAAATGAAAATGTATAAAGTATTGTATATGCAACTAGTAATTCATCTTTAATGTAAATGTAAATATAGATTTCCATTAATAAAGAAAACATAAAGAAAGAAAAAGAAAATATTTACCGAATACCCTTGAATATAATACACCTCTTCGTTCTTCTTCTTATCTAATTTCTCTTCTCTATCTCTCAAAATATATAAATGAAGGGGGTATTTATAGGTCTTTAAGAGTTAAATGAACAGTTAGGATTCATTCAATCCGACGCTACAAATTGCCCTAGTAGGTGGAATAGTAACTGTGCTGGCGGCTGCTACAATAACAAAGTGTCGTTTGCTGCAATACGCCAGTTGCTACAATATTTCATCTTCTACAGTATACACCCATTATTTATTAAAATATTCATAACAAATTAATATTTTTTTTTATTCAAAACAAGTAGTTGACAACAAGGCGAACTCAAAAGGGTTAATTTTGAAATCTAGTTAGACGTGGCCATTTTGAACTAAAACTGTGGAACCGAACCGAAACCGAACCTCAAAAAACCAAACCAGAACTGGTAAAAACTGTAACCGTCCAAAAACCGGAACCTGAACCTTCATACAAGGTTCGGTTCCGGTTTTAGAATTTGAAAATCGTGGAACCGGCGGTTCAAACCCATGGTTCAACCGCCGGTTCCAGTTGAAACAAAATATTGTATTATATAAATAATGTCATGAATCATGATATTTGATTTGGTTTGACAGTTTTAGTCATTTGACCTGTAATAACCAAGTTGATTAGGTCTGATTGTCTGAACACTTTAACCAATTGCTTAGGTTTGATTAGGTTTTTATTTTCATATTTTGTTCTCTCTTTTATTGCAACTTGATATAATTAAGTTTAGGCACTTTATTTTTCTTTATTTCTTCTCCTAATGTACTTTTATTGCAAAATATTGTTTTGAATTATTAATATTTTTATTTTTTAATAAAATATTGTATTAAATTAATTCTTGTATTTTTGTGTTCATTTTAATTTGAAATATTGGATTATTTAGTTTAACTAAAAAAAGCCCAAACCGTATAGACGCCAAATTGGATCAGTTGAACCGAACCGCCAAAACTGGAACCGGAACCGTACTGTCAAGAACCTTGCCTAGGTGGTTCGGTTTCGGTTCAAGGTTTCTTTAAACTGAAATTGGCGGTTTAGGAACCGGAGCCGGCGGTTCTTGAACCGTGGCCATGTCTAAATCCAGTTATGAAGATTGCACCACAATAGGACATTTTAGGCCTATATTCTATGATGGACCCTAGATTTTGTTTATATAAATAGTGCTGATGAAATAAATACTACAAGACAAACATCTCCAGTCTTTGTCACACATGCAAGTATATATCTTCTCTAGCAAATCAATCAGTTCCTTGTCATGTCAAATTGCAATGGTTTTTTTTAAAGGAATTTATACTCTATGAAATAAAGAAAACAACTTAAGTCTTCATTCTTGCTAGGTGATACTCTATCATCATTCTATTTAAAACCATCACCTTTGCCAATACTGACAGTTTAAAATGTAAATGATCATCATATTCAGATAATTTTCAAATAATCCTTTTATGATTTGTTTGACTTAGAAGATATAGAAACTACATGTCCAACTCCATCTATAAAAGTGGCTATAACTTAAGACATACTTTTTGGCATCTTTCGGCCATCCAACCATTTCCATGATACCTTAATAGCTTAATCACAACCAAGATTACAAACTATAATTGCCAACCATTAGTTTAGTTTAGTTTAGTTTTTTTTTTTTAGTTTTTTTTTTTAAACCATTGCCTTAATAAACATTTAACACTTCATTATTCCATTCCACCATTAGAACAACACTAATATGGTATCCCAATTCTTATGTTCCAAGTAGCATTAATTGTTACACTCTCTTCTTTTCTACTAGCCAAAAGAAACCTCAATCATCTACTCCTAAAAAATGGGTGGCAAAGGGTGTACTGGCGGGTCAGTAAGTACAATATTCATTCAATTATATAGATAATCATACAATTATATAGTTAATCATATAATGATATATAATTAATAACATGAAATCCACCATATCAGTTAATTAATATACACAGTCGAATAATATGCAAAATCAAATAATATCAATTTAAAATTCACAAATTATTGCTTATTCGATGACATTATTAATTGTTCCCTTTTATTTATTTTGGTCCTACTTGACCTAGCCAAGTATGTCCAATGGCCTAATGACGATATCTCTCTCCCTAGCCATGTTCTATCATTGCCTATATAGACATGCATCCCAATCTCATCAATTGTATCTTATATGTCATAGTACCATAACATCCTATCATCGCCTATATGGACAAGTGCAAAAAAATGACATCCTATCGTCGCCTATATGGACAAGTGCAAAAAAATATCACAACACACAACATCAATCTCTAGCCCAAAGGACATACCCAAACAAGGCAAGCACTAGTCATATACCTATTCCCAATTATTACACATCTCACATCATAACATTAAATATATTTCACTCTATCATATATTTTTATCATCTTCCTTCCAACACATATTTATATCTCAAATAGAATAGTTTACTCTTATCTTAGCACAACAAAAGTTCTACTATACCATTAATCCAAGAATAACAATATTGTACTTAATGTTTACATATATATATATATATATATATTCACATAATAAAGAATACATCCACATGCATACAAAGCACTTAAAACAATCACTCAATCCAATAATTCAATCATATATATATATATATATATACATTAACATAATCAAACATACAATCCCATATAAGCATAACTAAAGTATTTATCTCTTGCCTAGTGTTAAACCGAAGTTTGTGCACCCTCCACTTTACCCCTATCCTTCTCACTTGTAACCTGATATTGAATATTCTTTTAGAATACGATCTAATTCCTTTAGATTGAAAAGAAAATTGGGAAATCTCAAAGGATTAAGGCAAGGGAAGGGGAAAGTTTGGAAGATCTAGAAGGAAAAAATCAATGACTTTGTGAGGAACATAAAAGAATAGCTTTAGGGTTCAGAACATATCTATATATAGATATTTGTTTATCCACATTGATCCCTAGGATTTACTTTAATTCTACATTATCTCTTTTTTTCATATAGAACCCTAGTAATTACTTTATTTTTTGTTTCAAGCCTTCTAACTAATTAATGACTATTTAAAACTTCTTTACTCAATAATTAAATTATTTTAGTAAAATTATGGACAATAGCATAATTTTTAATTGTGAATTTACTTAGGGTTTTTAATTTCATGGATGTTACATGCATATGTTATATTTTATCCACTAATCAACCACACAAACAAAACATAACATAACATACACAATTACATTAACAGAAATTAACTAAATTTTAGGTTACACAATTTCTACTTGAAAACCAGTTTTATAACATAAACTTCAAAATTCAATTAAATGTAAAGAAAAACCACTGGTAGTGTCATACCTTCAAAAATCACCCCATCTTATTCTCATCAATATTGAAGTAAAACACCTATAACAATACCACTAAATCCTAAACATTAATATTAAAAAAATAATTTTTATATTAAATAATCAATAAACTAGTAGAACAGAGAGTGACATTTGTCTCAAGCTTCAATTGCTTATTAACAGCCTTCTGCTCATCAATGCGAGCATAATAACCAAGAAAGTTAAGAAACCAAGCAACGCCATTAAGAGGGACGATGAATGAAAAGTACTGAATGTAATTTCACTTTGGTGGAGATGGATGGTCAGTTAAGTTCATTACAAATAAAAAGAGCTTCTGGTGTGGCTTTAATAAGCCAATAAAAGGGTGACAATGAGGAATTGTAGGGAGTGCCACATGGCATTAGGTGAGAAGCTTAGATATGGAGAAAAAGCAAGCTTTGGCTCTAGAGAATGGTATCTAAAACCTTAGTATCGAGCTCTCTCATTTCCTTCTCTGCTTCATTTCGTCTATTTTTTGTCTTTTGTAATTAGGAAGGCCTCCAGGATTTGGTGATCCTTTGGCCTCTCATTGGGTTGTAGTTTCCTATTGAAGAATTGCAATTGAAGTCCAATTTGCGATGGCGTTTGTGTGTGTGTGTTTTGTGTGCTTGGGATCACAGGTTTTGGGAGAAGCTTAGGCTTACATCAATTAGTATCAGAGAAACAAGATCCCAAGAATAATGGAGATGAGAAAACAAGACTTCAAGAAGATTGAAGAGATATCAAAGAACTACTTGAAGGAAAGGTCTGAGAAATTGGTTGAGAAGCAAGAGAAGTCACTTTAGGAGCTACTAGACATGCAAAAAAGGGACATAGTGAGAACAATGTTGTTTAATTTGAAAATTGTGATCAGTAGTTGGGCACCCTATGGTTCAAATTTGACACCTAGCATTAGATCAGTAAAGGAAATTGGGAGTAACAAAGCAATGCGACCTAAACTTACCCTTTTATAGTTGCCAAAATTTAATGGTGGAAGGTTGAATGAATGGACATATAGGTGTGAGAATTATTTTGAATACAATGAAACTCCTAGTGAAACTAAGGTGAAAATAGAAGCAATTCATATAAAGGGGAAGGCCCTACGGTGGCACTAGAATTATATGAGGAACCAGCTAAAGAGAGACATGTTGGATTGGGATGAATACATAGTTAGATTTGGCAGTGACTTACATGTTGACCCAATGGTAGAACTTAAAAACCATAAGCAAATAGAAAATTAAAAACCTTAAGAGAGACATGTTGTTGACCCAATGGTAGAACTTAAAAAACTTAAGCAAATAGGAACTTAAAAACCTTAAGAGAGACATGTTGTTGACCCAATGGTGGAACTTAAAAACATTAAGCAAATAGCATCTATTTGGAGTTAGATGATAAAAGAAGCAAAGGTTTGTGCTTTATATGTGATGAGAAATACAGACCATGATATTAGTGTAAGGGAAGACACTTATTCAAACTAGATGTATATGTAGAGAAGGCTATAAACTTAGACTATATTGAGGAGGATGAGAGAGGGAATGAATCTATGCCTGTAGAAGAAGAATTATTACCTCCAATCATATTATTGAATACTATGGATGGGATATTGACACGGCCCAATTGCGTGTGTGTACTGCAAGTACACGAGTGTCGAAGTAATAAAATACCCAGTGAGATGGGCAATCGAATCCACAGGGAACAGAATTAATAGTAGTAACCACTTCTCAGTTATCTAGTCAAAATCAAGATTATGATGAATGAGCTTAATTGCAAGAATAAGAAAATCGCAAGCAAGCAAGGGAAAGTAGAAAACAAGGGAGATCTCAATCAATAAAGATGAGATACCCGGGCAATGCTTCCTCTAGGATCTAGACATGAAGTGCAAGACTTACTAACTATTCCTAAACTGAGTTAAATGAGTCTAGGTAATCCAAGAACAATTGGTCCCTGCCTCCAGGCCACCGATACTTGTCCCCTACGAGGTCCCGGTGGAGAAATCGCTTAATCTCAACACCTCACACCACATATGACCGTAATAAGCTCTAGGGATACCTAGGAGTACAACTGATTCCTAAAGATAGACCCAACCCTACTTTTAGGTGAAAGATCCCTAACCCCTACAAGGTCCCGGCGGAGAAATCTTTCAATCTCATGCCTCACACCAAATATGGTTGCATAACACTTAGGGAATATGGAGATAGGAAGCACTCATCAGAAGGGAAAGGGGACGTTCCACTATCTCATGACTCACCCTCTCAACCCTCTTTAATCTTGAAGTTCTAACCCTAATGGAGATCTCTCTAACCATGGCAACAAATCATGCATTAACAATCAACCACAAAGATCAATACAACATGCAAGCAATGTGAAAACAAGATTAAAACTCAAATAAACTCGGAATTAATAGGAAACATAAAGTAAGTCAATACAAAAGATAAGATCCTAGGGTTCATATACCCAAATACCTACTAGGGTTTAGCCCTTCATGGGGTGAGTTACAAAGCAAAGAATAATACAATGAAAAGCAATGTAAACCATAGAGAAAAACCCTCTTGAATTCATGATGATGGCCGTGATGGGTCGCTCAAAGTCTTGAAGGATCCTTCTCCGAAGCAAGGTTGCCAAAGGCCCCTTGATTCTATGACGGACGAAAGATCTATCAAGTTGGTGAAGAACGCCCCGCCAAACTCGACAAAGACCTCCTCTTCAAACCCTAGCCGCTTTGCCCTTCGAATGCTAGTAAAAAGTCCCCAAAGAATAGGGCAAAAGGGTTATTTATAGGCCTAAACCATGACTGTAACGTGCCTCCACACACCCACGTCAGGTTTCATGCGCCCGCATGAGCTGCAAAAATTTCCACTCAACAGCATATAATTTTCACGCAGTCATGTGAACAGTTTTTTTGTTACAGTAGTGCTATAATAAAATGTTACAGTGTTTTGCTATAGTACTCTCCATAAACGCGGCTCACATTACTCTTCTCTTGAGGCCACATGGTCCGGCACACGTCCACGTGGTAGGTTATAAGACTTTTCTTCATCGAATCCTCATTTTGAAGGTCTTGCATTCTTCACATGGAGTAGGGACATAGAGATGTGACTGCCTTTGTGTCTTGATCTTTAAGTTGGCACACACCTCCATGTACATGATCTCCTCTTGTGTCTTGATCTTTAAGTTGCACAAGAACTCCCAAAATGTGTCTTTATAACCTAGCAAGGCATTCACAACCTAATTGCACAAATGAATACCAAATACACTATATGAGACCTAAACCATGGTAAAAATGATGCTCAAAGCATTTAAAACATGTAGAGAAATATGTCTACTCAAGTACTTATCAGATATCTATTGGGTTGAAGTTCCTTCCTATGTGGAGAAGTCTATTAGAAGTTTTTAACTTGGTGTGTGTGTGTGTGTGTGTGTGTCTTAGTTGAAGTAGAGTTGACACATCGGCTAACAAATCAGCACCCCCTGTGAATGGCCTGACAAGAAGGCCTTAAGTGCTAGTTTTATATTAATATATATACATAGATAGATTTGTATATTTGGTCTATAATAAGAAGTGCGTTGGGTTATAGTTAGTGATTGATGAGAATGGGGGTGCTATAGAAAGGGAAAGTTTTTGGAAGATTAGTACAGAAAGGGTAAGACTTGATCTCCATGGTGAGTAATTTCTGTCAATCTCTCCATCTTTTTGTTTCCTTTTCTTCCTCTTTTTTGGGTGAATCGACTTTTATTTTCAAGAGGACAAAGTGGAAGTTGTAGAGTGATAGTATCACCTCTAATCTTAGTGAAGCTTTCAAGTTTGCTCTATTGATTAGTGATTGATCTCCTTAATCATGCCATTCATTCGTTTCTCATTAGCACTGGGAAGAGTTTGATTCTGCTGTTTCTACATTGTTGTGTAATTTTCTTCCCAATAAGATGGTATTAGAGATCAGGTTGGAGCACTAGGGACTTCACTTCTTTGATCTAGGTCAACAGGTGCATGCCAAGTGTTTGTTGATTTGTCTGAAAGGAGAATAGAGATGAAACCAAGCAGGATGGTGAATATAAATGGTTCTAATTATCACACTTGGAAGAATATGATGAAGGATTTTCTCTTTGTGAAAAAATTGCATCTACCTATCTTTGCTTCGGATGACAAGTTGAAGGAAGAATGGGATTTTGAACACCAACATGTGTGTGGATACATTCGGAAGTTTGTAGATGTCAATGTGTACAATCACATTGCTAATGAGGAGAATACACAATCTCTGTGGATGAAGCTCGAGTCTCTGTATGCCAAGAAGACTGATATGAACAAGCTTATTCTTATCAGAAAGATGATGGGTTTGTGCTACAAGGATGGAACTTCTATTTCAGATCATGTGAATGAGTTCCATGGTGTGATGGATCAATTGGAAGGTATGATTTTGAAGATGAAATTCAGGGACTTTGGTTGCTAGGGACTCTACCTGGCTCGTGGGACACAGTTAAGGTTTCTCTGACTTCATTGGCACCATACAGTATTATTACTTTGGAGGGTGCCAAGAGTGGGATTTTGAATGAAGAAATGCAGAGGAAGTCTTAGGATATCGGCTCTTCATCATCAGGATGTTCGGAAGCACTTTTTACCAAAGACCGTGGGAGAAGCTAGAATAGAGGTCAGAAAGGTGGCAAGAGTCAGAGCAGAGGGAAGTCCAAGTGCCGATACAAGAACATAGAGTGCAACTATTATCACAAGATAGGCCACATCAAGAAGTTTTTCTACAAGATCAAGAATGAATAGAGGAACAAGGATGGTCAGGGTAAGCAAGAAGGCAACAACAATACTGCAGCAACTGTTCTATCGAGTGGAGGTGATATCATCATCGTAGGCAATGAAGAAATAGATACTCTTTTGTGTGATGACAACAGTTGGATAGTTGACTCTAGGGCTTCAACATATGTTTCTCACAACAGAGCATTGTTTGCTACATACACAACAGGAGACTGTGGAGTGTTGAGGATGGGCAACAATGATGTATCCAAGGTGATCAGTGTAGGTGAAGTACATCTTAAGACTTGTACAGGAAAGTCATGAGGAATGTAATTCCTAACTTGAAGCATACAAAATTAGAACCATGTAAGCACTGCTTGGTAGGGAAGCAGAACAGAATTTCTTTTCACAACCACTCGTCTTCTAGGATGACTGAACTTCTGGAGTTGGTGCATACAGATATACAGATATTTGTGGTCCTCTAAAAGTGAAAACTAGAGGTGGGGCATCTTATTTTTCTACCTTTATTGATGATCACTCCAAGAAGCTTTGGGTCTATGCCTTAAAGAACAAATATCAAGAACTCAATGTTTTTAAGGAATTTAAGGTAGCAGTAGAAAGGTATTTAGAAAAAATGATCAAGTGTGTACATTTTGATAATAGAGGCGAATACATTGATCTGTTTGATGTCTACTACAGACAACAAGGGATTCATCATCAGAAGAGTATGCCTAAAATGCCTCAACCTTGCTGCGTGGTGGAGAGGATGAACAAAACCTTAATGGAGAGAGTGAGGTGCTTTCTTTCAGAAGCCAAGCTACTAGGTATGTTTTGGGGTGAAGCACTTTACACATTGGCTTACATATACAACATATCACCTAGTTCAGCATTGCAAAATGATGTGCTAGATATGTTTTTGTATGGTAAGGAGCCTTCCTACAATCATCTATGTGTATTTGGATACAAGGCCTTCGTCCATATACTGAAGGATGAGAGGCCCAAACTTGAGGTGAAGATAAAGCAATGTGTCTTATTAGGCTATGGCCAAGATGAATTTGGTTACAGACTTTATGATCCAGTGGAGCAGAAGCTAGTGAAGAGCCGTGTTGTTGCTTTCTGAGAAGATCAAACTATATAAGATATTGACAAATCCAAGGTGTCTTTTGTGACAGAGGACTTAGTAGATGATGAACCCAGTTTTCCCAGCACTACAACTGAACTGAATTATATAGAGGAACCAGAACATGGTGAGGTTCTAGAGTTTATTCAGGAGGATGAGCCCATTAGTTTTGAACATGATGTAACAGAAAATGACAACCAACAGGAGGTACCAGAGTTTGTTCTGAGGAGATCAGACATAGTGGTCAAGTCTTCCATTAGATACTCATCCAATGAGTATGTTTTCTTGACAGAGACAGGGGATCCTGATACCTTTGAAGAGGGTATGGAGGATAACTACAAGAAAGAGTGGATGAATGCTATGCAAGATAAGTTGAACTCAATGCATGAGAATCAAACCTTTGATCTGGTATGTTTACCTAAGGGAAAAAAGGCTTTTAAGAACCAGTGGGTTTTTAAGGTGAGGCAAGATGAGTCTAATTCAAGTCTCAGGTATAAAGCTAGACTAGTAGTCAAAGGTTATAGTGATTCTGACATGGCCAGATGTATGGACTGCAAAAGATCTACTTTAGGATACCTGATTATGTTTACAGGTGGAGCTGTGGCATGGTAATCTAAGTTGTAAAAGTGTGTCACTCTATCAACTACATAGGCAGAGTTCATTGTATTGACAGAGGCAAGCAAGGAACTTCTCTAGATGAAAAGGTTCATTAAGGAGCTTAGCCTGAATCAAAAACAATATGTGGTATTGTGTTAATAGTCAGAGTGCAATTCACCTTGGTAGGAATCCAACCTTTAACTCAAAGTCAAAGCATATCGATACTTGGTATCATTGGATACGAGATTTACTAGAGGAGAAAGAATGAAGCAAATATGCTGACCAAGATCTTGCCAAGGGGAAAGTTTGAAGTTTGCAGTAAGATTTCCGGATTGGCAACACTCTCCACATAGTTGGGAGGATGAAGATTGTTGGGTTGAAGTCCCTTCCTATGTGGAGAAGTCTCCTGGAAGTTTTTAACTTGGTGTGTGTGTGTGTGTGTGTGTCTTAGTTGTAGTAGAGTTGACATATTAGCTAACAAATCAACACCCCCTGTGAATGACCTAACAAGAAGGCCTTAAGTGCTAGTTTTATATTAATATATATACATAGATTTTTATATTTGGTATATAATAAGAAGTGCGTTGGGTTATAGTTAGTGATTGATGAGAAAGGGGGTGCTGTAGAAAAGGAAAGTTTTTGGAAGATTGGCATAAAAGGGGTAAGAACTGATCTCCATGGTGAGTAATTTTTGTCAATCTCTGCATCTTTGTGTTTCCTTTTCTTCCTCTTTTTTGGGTGAATTGATCTTTGTTTTCAAAAGGACAAAGTGGAAGTTGTAGAGCGATAGTATTACCTCTAATCTTAGTGAATCTTTCAAGTTTGCTTTGTTGTTTAGTGATTGATCTGTTTAATCATGCCATTCATTCATTCCTCATTAGCATTGGGAAGAGTTTGTTTCTGCAGTTTCTACACTGCTATGAAATCGTCTTCCCAATAATATCCTTCTTGATTGACTATAAAACCATTGGGGGTTAGAGGAACAATTAAGGGGCAGAGAATTCACATACTGGTGGACTCTGACATCACTCAATTTTATAGACACATTCACAGCCCAAAAATTGAGGTATCAAGTAAATGATTACTTATTGGTATTTGTAGTTGTGGATGATGGCAACAGAATATTATGTAAGCAAATGTGCACAAGTGTGATACAGAAAATACAACACCAGGAATTTTATACAAATTTGTTAGTGCTACCTTTGAAGGGCTATGAGATGGTACTTGGAGTTCATTGGTTAATCCATCTTGGGCCAATTTGTGATACCCGGTTTCAGGTCTTGGAATAGGAGGGAAAGAGGATAAGTAGAGAAGGCTTGAGTTGTGTGAGTGTTGCATAGTGTCATATATAGTATATTGGGATTTATCAATGTTCTCCTAAACCTAGCTTCTTGGAGTCATGTTGGGACCAGCTTGTGAGTAACCTTAGTGGTGTGACTCATGTGTTTGTTTCCTTGAGGATAAGCTAATCTGGAAATACTCCATTTTGCTGAAATAATTGTTGGAAGTCATTTTAAGCAAGAGAGGTAAAATGGTAATTTGGGTAATCTAAACTTAAAGCTTAAGTTTCAACCTTGAAATATTACCAATTGCCTCTCTCTTCAAACCATTAGCCTTCTTCTTCTTCTTCTTCTTCTTCTTCTTCTTCTCCTCCTCCTCCTCCTTCTCCTACATCTTTTTCATTTTTCTATCTTCTTTTTTTCTTACACAAACAAGTAGTTAAGGCTTGGCCTCTTTGGGAAAACCCCTTGGTAAGAAACTATTTTCTATCCTTTAGTTTCTTGAAGTTTATTTGATCTACATGGAATTCTTTAAGCCTTTTTGGGTGATTTTTGCATGTGCTTGGTGGTGGTTTGTTATTCCATTTATTCCAATTGATTTTAAATGCTTAGTAGTTATGAATGAAACTCATCTCCTATGGGTTTGTTTGTTGTGCTTGGATGTGAAAATTGAGTTTTAATGACCCAAATGCTTTATATGTTTATCCTTCTTGTTCTCCTCTAAGAATTTGTAGAGAAATAGATGTAGTTATTGGCTAAACCTTACCATTTTAAGCTTAGTTACTGTAGAAAATTCATGGTTACCATTCTCCCTAGGAAAAACATGTTCATTTTCATTTATTTGTATGGTTTAGCGTTTCTTGTACTCTCCTTGAGGGCTAGGATGGGTTAGATGAAGTTTGGAGTCCGCATGCATAGCATTGGGCCTCAAATGCATGAGTTAAGTTTGGTTTAGTTGAAATTTGTTTTTCTTAGCTTTTTTTTTTATTGTTTATGGTATAGGTGGTGAAATCTCAGCCCAAGGCAAATATGTGGCAAAAATTTAGTGGGAATGCAAACCTAGTCTCACCAGTAATGTGAGTGGGATTTTTGTATTTATTACGCCTAGACTACTTGCTTTTTGAGTTCATATTCTCTAAAATGTTTTATACTTAGTACATGGAGCCAATCTTTGGTAGAATGAGGGTAATCATGTTTGTTTGGTGTTGTATCTTGCTTTTGATCTACTTTAAATTTGCTAGCATGGTATTTATTCAAGTTATCCTTCTTGAGGGCGTGCATTTGAGGGCATATATGTATATTACCCTAAACTCTACCCAGATTTATAGGAAATGATTTGGGAATTTTAAAATCTTGGTTCAACATGAATTTTTATGGCTGATTGCAATCCTTTTTGGATGGGAAAATGGAATGATTTCCACATTCAAGCCATCAATGAGGTTGTACTGGTATATTTAACTATCATGAACATGAGGTTTGTTTTGAAAAGTATCTTATTTGTTTTCAATGGTGACAATGGGCTATGATTCAGTTACTGTGGTATGGTTAACAGGTTGTTTTGAACCTATTTGAGGGGCACATGGAGAACTTGAATGAGGTAGTGGGTAGATACCCCCACTGGGTTTGGGATACTGGAATCACCATGCAAGAATCCCAAAGGCTAGCTCCAAGGTGGGCTAAATACTACTTTTAATCTAATTTAACAAAAATCTCCTTGGCAAATTCTGATCTAGCTATGGCCACAACTAGATTTGGAAAGTTTTGATGCTAGCCCTAATGTATATATAATTTTGTTTTTTATGTCAAAGCCTATTCAAGCTTGTCGTGGTAAATCATTTCTTGTTTTTACCTTGTGAACTCTCAAAATTTTCTTACATTAATAGTTCTTTTAATTCAGGATTTGAGTTTAGACTATGCTCGAGATTTTTGAGGAATTGTGTTAACTAATATACCACTATGTATGATCTTGAGATTTATTGTGAGTTTTTAAATTTCAGTAGACTGCGTTATTCCACTCACTGCGTAATTGTGTTACCCATCCCTCTTTCTTCTTTAAAAGTTAAGTTGAGTGCAAGCTAGAATGTAGTGTTGGATAGTTAGTGTTTTGCCTAATTTTATCTTCTTTGACATATTGTGATTATCTCTATCCTTGTATAAACTAGATCCGCTAGTCTATGAATATTGTTATTGTCTAAACCTTTGATTTCGGGGTTATTCATACAATTAAGTAATCCTTTTATCTTTTCTTTTGAACTATCGTGCATGCGTGGTTAACTATTTCTACTTCCAGGTATTGATATTACATATCATGTGTGTGGTTAATCCTTGCGGTAGCTCAGGGCCAGGTGTGGTTCACATCTCCTTGGCTTATTGTGGTAATTGTCATGTGCTGATTGTGAGTTGGGGCGTGACACAATTGTCTAGGATTTTAACCAACTATGGATAGAGTGCAAAATTAATCATAAGAAGATGGTGTTAAGGGAATCTCCATTGCCTTTATTGCAGTCAATGGAAGGAAAAATAATGATGAAGGGATTACAATTACCTATCCAGCTATGTTCCATATAGTTATGTTCATTGCATGTGTTAACAAGAAACAACCAAATAAGCAACCAAAGGATCAGCTTCAATGAGACATAGAACAGAAGAGGCAATTAGATAACTTGTTATCAAGATATGAAGAGATATTTAGTGAAAAATATGAGTTACCTTTGGCTAGAAATCATGATCAAATATGCTTAATGAGGGCATTAGCACTATCAATGGTAGGCCTTATAGATACCCTACATTTCAGAGATGTATTATGGAAGGACTGATAGCAATAATGTAAGTAAGGGAATTATCGAACCTAGCACTAGCTCATTCTCATCACCAGTTGTAATAGTTAAGAAGAAGGACAATAGTTGGAGGCTTTGTGTAGATTACAAAGTTGTGAATGATAAAACAGTAAAAGACAAGTTCCCTATGTTATTGATAGAGGAATTGTTGGATGAATTGCATGGTGTTGATCACTATTCAAAGTTGGATTTGAGATCTAGATATCAGTAGATCCGAATAAGGTAGGTAGATTTAAGTAAAATTGTATTCAAGGCCCATGATGGTCATTATGAATTTCTAGTTATGCCATTTGGCTTAACCAATGCACCAACAATTATTCAAATTTTGATGAATGATATATTCAGGCCTTATCTGTGGGGTTTGTATTGGTATTTTTTTTATGACATTCTAGTGTATAGCAGATTATCATACACTCACCAAGAGAATATGGAGATAGTGTTTTCAGGATTGCAAAAACAACAGTTGCTTGCAAAGAAAAGTAAGTATTTTTTTTTGTTGTCAGGAAGATTAACTACCTAGGGCATGTAATCAGTAAGGATCAGGTTAAAATGGACCAACAAAAGGTTGAATCCATCATGTCCTGGCCAATTCCACAATCTATAAGGGAGTAAAGGGATTTCTTGGGCTTGCAGGAACAGAAGATTCATCAAGGGATATGGAATGATCTCAAGACGTCTAACCAACTTAGTTAAGAAAAATAATTTCAGGTAGGAATGATCTCAATACAACCTTCTACTGGTTAAAGAAGCTATTATCAATGCACCCTTTCTAGCCCTACCAAATTTCAATGAAGAATTCACAATTGAAACAAACGTGAGTGCACAAGGAGTGAGGGTTGATTTATCACAAGAAGAAATGCCAATTGCATTTATGAGCAAGCCATTGTTAGATAGAAATGTAGCATTTTTAATTTATGTTCTAGACAAAGGCTTTAAGATTAAAACAAATAATCAAAGTTTGAGGTTTTTGATGCATCAGAGGATTAATACACTCACTCAACAAATATGATTGGCAAAACTCATAAGGTATGACTTCGAGATTATTTATAAGAAGGGCTTTGAGAACATTATGGCAAATGGACTGTCCCGAGAATTCAGTCTTATAGCCATTTCAGTTATGAGTTCTGAATTATGGGACATGATCTATGCTAGCTATCAGGATGATGAGAGGATAGCTAAATTGATTAAACAAATGCAAAGAGACCCTAAATGCAAACCTCACTACACATGGAGGCAGAACTGCCTTAAGAGAAAAGGCAAAGTTATTGTTGGAGATGATCCCGAATTGAAACAACACTTGGGAGTGAAGGTGACTAAGAAAATAATTTGCAATTATTTTTATTGGAGAGGATCCAAGGAAGCAGAGGGGAAATTTATAATGGAATATGAAACTCGCCAAAGGTATAAGGGGGGAAACACATTATATGCTGGATTACTACAACCATTGCCTCCCCATTAGGAATCTAGGGATAGATCAGCATGGATTTTATGAATTGGCTACCAATTTTACAAGGAAAGAGTACAATTTTGATGACTATAGTTAGAATAAGCAAGTATGCTAATTTTATTGCTTTTTCACATCCATATACTACATTATGAATGGCTTAGTCATTCATTGATCACATCTACAAATTGTATGGGCTGCCAAAATCAATTGTTAATGATAGGGATCCCATTTTTGTGAGAAAATTCTGGAGTGAATTATTTAATTAATGGGTGCAAACCTAAAAAATTCTTCAACATGCCATCCCCAAACTGTATGTCAAATAAAAGTTGTAAATAGGTGCTTAAAGCAATATTTGAGATGTATGAGTGGTGAGAAATCTAAAGGATGGAAGAAATGTCTACCTCTAGCTAAATAGTGGTACAACATTAGCTTTCATTCCACACTTAACGCTAGCCCTTATGAAGATGTATATGGAAAAAGGATACCCATTCACATACCTTACAAATAAAAAGGTTCTAAGTTTGATATTTTGTGTAGAAGTTTTCTAGCAAGGGAAGTCATCATAAAGTCTCTCATGGAGTATTTATCACAAGCCAAAAACAAAAGATGAAATTGGCAGATAAAAAGAGAATAGTTAGGGAAATTCAAGTTTGATATCTAGTTTTAATTAAACTAAAGACTTACAAGCAACATTCTGTAGTTTCAAGAGAAAATCACAAACTAGCAACAAAGTACTTTAGTTCTTATGAAGTGGAAACTTAGATTGGGAAGGTAGCATATCAAATTAAATTTTCATATGAAGCCAAATTTCATAACATCTTTTATGTGTCACAATTGAAGAAAATGGTGGGTCACCAATTAGCATTGACAAGGTCCCCTTGCTTATATCCCGCAAGTGCACGGGTTTGTCAAAGTAATAATCCCGGATGAGTGGGTATCGTATCCACAGGGAGTAGGGAATAAAAATACTTAATTCGCTTCTTAACTATGTGAAAAGTGAATAGTGATATATGTGACAATGATTCAATTCTCAAAAGTAAAAACAACAAGTAAGAGAGCACAAGTAAAGGAGAAGGTAAGGCAATCGATGAAGATGGGGTACCCGGATATTGCTTCTCCTAGGACAATCGTTTTAAGTGCAAGAACCCTCTATTATGCTTCCTAATTAATGCAATAGTGAGTCGTGGAAATCCTTAATTACATAGTCCCAAATATAAGGTCAACCATGCCTAACTCTATACATGTCCTAGAGGAGAGATTGGATAACCTCTCAACCTCGCACTCGCATAGAATTGCAATGAGCTATAGGGATTCCAACTGATAAATCTATTCCTAATTATAGACCTAACCCTTTGGTCCAGGTGGAAGGTCCCTAACCATAATTAAACCCTAGATACTAAGATCACTTCTACGCTTCACTCCATTGAACCCGCAACTAAGCCCCAGCGGAAGGTCATCCGTTAGACCATTCAATCTATTATGGCCGCAAAGAACTCGAGGAACGGAGGTAGAATCTAACACATTAGAGGGGAAAGGGGACGCTCCTGTGCCTCTCGACTCACCCTCTCAACCCTCTCCAACCTAGCTTTATCTAACACTCGTGGTGTGTCACTCACTCACAAGGTTACCAACAAGAACTCTCAATCCTAGTGTCCCTCTAGGGGAGTATTCAAACAATCAAGCAATCAAGGTTGGAACTCACAATAAACATCAATTAATTGAAAGCATAATAAAGAGATTCAATGAAATGAATACATCCTAGGGTTCACAAATACCCAAGTACCCAGTAGGGGTTTAGCTCTCCATAGAGCTAAGTACAATCAAAGAAATATAATGTAAAAGCAATGAATCCATAGAAAGCCCCCTCGATAGTCGTGTCAATAGTCTTGTGGAGAGTCCTTTACTCGTCGCAAAGGGTCCTTCGTCTAGCCTAGGATACACCTCGCCGGATCGGTACTGACGAAAGCTCTCCCAATAACCTTCTTCCAAACGACGTGCGATGTCAGAGCCGTAGAACCTCTCCAAAACCCAAGCCAATACCTCTCAAAACCCTAGCAGAAGCCCTCTCTCAAGTTGGGGAAAAGATCGAGAAAAGAATGCTGAAATCAGAGCAGAATCGGGTTTAAATAGGGCTGGAATCAGGGATCCACATGCCCCTGTGGATTTTTCACACCGGCGTGCGGAAATTCCACACACCTGTGTGGATTCTCTGTCCTGCAGTTTTCTCGGCCGGCTGTGAACAGTGCTTCTGTAGTACTTTGCTACAGTGCTCTACTACAGTATTCGGTCTGAAATACTTCCCGAATCCATACTTTCATCGAAGTAACGCAAACGGGCACACGTTCACGTCGTGGATCGCTTTGCTTCTTCAATGATGGATAAGTTGATGGAGATCTTGTTCTATGTACATAAGTCAGAATGCTTGAGTGTGACTGCCCTTGTGCCCTTCCAAATGGCTGTGCTAAGTCAAATACGAGGAGGTTGGCACACACTCTAACATCTCACACCCGACCTATGTCTTCGCGTTTGGACCTTAACAAGATTTCCTCCAAAATCGGTGTATTATGATCCACATTGGTTTTTTTCCTTCATAATCTGCCTCACAACCCTACCTGCATAAAAGAAACATAAAAACACACATATTAGTGTAAAAACTCGAGAAAGGTAATGCTTAACATAAGGAAAGAATGCTTCGCACTTTGTTTAGTCTATAAAAACACTAAAGAGTTATTTGGTTGTCGGTAAGTTGATGAGTGTACAATTGTTGTTTATTTTATACCATTTTGTACACTTATTAGGCATATATTAGAGTTATATTTTGGAATTCGTTGTTAAATATGGTGTATTTTGCATTCTTAGGCTTCGGGGAGTGCTTAAAGATGAGAGAGAGAGAGAGAGAGAGAGAGAGAGAGAGAGAGAGCCAAAAGATGCATTTTAAAGCCAAAATGATGAAGATGGAGCTCTCACAACATCAATCGACTAAGGATAGGCCAAACAGACTCACTTACGAGCACCTTACGACCATGCTTATGGCCGTAAGCCTCTTCTAGAGAATCTTATGGGCATCCTTATCTTCATTAGGAGGAGCATAAAGATATTTAGAAGGAGTTATGGGCAGGACTTAAACTAGTAAGCCGGACCGTAAGGATCATCCAAAGGAGCTTACAAGCAAAGCATACACCCATAAGGACGGTTGCAATTGGGCATACGGAAAAGCTTATAATCCAACATTTACGGCTGTAAGCTGGACCGTAACACCATATAGAAGACCTTACGGATGGGACTTACTGTCGTAAGTGATCCCGTAAGGCTCGTCATCCCTAGCTCCTTAAGGTTACGTTGTTTCGCCCATAAGTAGCCAGTAAGCGACACAGTATAAATATTAGTGATGAGTGTTTTTAGGGCATCTTTTGTTTTATTTAGGGCAAGGCTGAGTGGAAGAAGAGGGGCGAATCACTAGTGCTTGGGAGGCAACTCTAGAGAGAGATTCAACCCATCTATTTGGGAGAAGAAGAATTATAGCCATCATGAGTAGCTTGGCGGCATTCGTGGAAGGTCCTTGGGCATTCTTCGGTAATCATCTTCTGACAGATTGGGAAGGGGTTTTCTTGTCTAGTTTTATTCTCTTCATGTCTTCTTATTTGGATGTTGACCCTCCATTAATGGAGGGCTAATTTTGTATATTTTCAAACATAGTTGACCTCTAGGGTTTCATTTTATTTGACATTGGTTGTAGATCTTATTGATTTACTTATTTCTTTTGTAATCCACGTTATTTGAATCCAATTGTGTGTTTTATATGGCATGTTTGCTAATGAGACAAAAGCCCTATTTCTCATGTATGATGTGCTTTGTGATGAGTATAAATACCCACTTAGCATAGACATGCCATGATTGGAGGGGATTGTGAGTAAGCTTACCAATGGGGTACTTTGGAGTCGAGAATTTTCCTCCCCAATCATTATGAGTTGATTAACAAATTATTTCCATGCTTTTTGCAATTGTAGGGAATAGATTTTATGAGAAATTATATTTCAATTATGTATGGAATTAGGGGTAATCTCTTTGCAAGAAGAATTATCTATTTCAGAAATTCTTGTTAAGCCACATTGAGATTTCACAGAGTGCAAAGCGATTGTGGGGTGTTTGTATCAGCATTGTACTAAATCAGTTACTAATTATCCTTGTAAGAGTGGTTTAGTATATTTTATGAGTGCACTTTATATACATGTCTTCATACCCTAATTCCATCATTTCACTTGTTCTTAAGCATACTTTTGTGCATGTGCAGTGCTATTCTGGGTATTTTTGCTGTTTGTGCAGGAGTAGGTGGCTCGATGCGACTTGGAGTGAAATCAGGAAGAAATTAGGAAAAATGCTTTGTAAGTGCTAAGTGTCCAAGCTAGACATGGGTGAGACACGCTCATGTCTTCCCCACTGAATATTTCAGCTTGGTGTGTGTTCCAGTGAGAAATCCATATAGAAGGGTGTTTCTTAAGCTTAACATGGTTCAGACACGATCGTGTCCTTGCTGTTGATAAACCTAGCCCGAAGATAATTTTATTCAAGATGAGGAGACATGTGTTGGGTGCCCCTAAAATGATCATGATCTACCTCTGCATGGTCAAGACACGATCGTGTCCCTCCTACTGAATCTTCCAGGCGAGCACTCTACCATTCCACTCAGAACTTCCCCGACATAACACGGTCAAGACAAGCTCATGCTCTGGCCGTGTCGAGCCTGAAATCTCCCTTTTTAACTCCAATTTCTAGGGTTCCTCTAGAATCTTTTGTTCAGGGATCTTTTTCTCCACTGGGAGGACATTGATGAGAGCGAAGATCAAGATTCACCACACTTTCTAAGGCAACAAGGGGCGAGTTGGAGGCACTAGGAAAGTGGTCCTAACACACGGAGCTCGACATTAGAGATGAATCTTGAAGAGAAGGGAGTCATGTCTTCTTTCTTTAGATCTATTGTTGTTTTCTCCATGTTGTCCTAACACACGGGGCTAGCTGGCCACAGTGCCACGGGATGTGAACTATGTCACTTTGTATGCTTTGAACACTTGTACTCTCTTGATTTACGAAGTTCTTTTAGTTCTTATGTTAATTCTTGTGTTTGCGAAATTCGATGAGTTTGATCTGTGTAGTTGCTCAGGTAAAACTTGATGGTAGAATGCCACAGTTGTTGTTGCCCTAGGCAATGGAAAAACTTGGTGAGCATGAACCCATAGTTATCTTTGCAAAGCTCGACATAGTTTACAGCCTTAGTTGCAATATTGCTTTTGAGCACACACTAGAACTTTAGAATATACCTGGTAAATTATGAAAGCAAGTGAGCTTTACTAAGTGCATAGGGAACATCCCGGGGCATTGTTCTCTTATTGTTGACACTCAATCCAATCTGCCTATTATCTTCACTTGTTCTTTTTCTTTTCTTCTTTTTAAGTTTTATTTCTTTTTATTAATTTAAACATCAATTTGATTTTAACTAGAGATTAGTGTTAAGTCAGTACTTTAAGTCCAGTCCCTATGGTTTGACAACCCTACTCCTCACGGGATACCATTATATTACTTGTGTGCGACCCGTTCACTTGCGGTCAACACATAAAGTTTTTGGCTCCACTGTTGGGGACTAGCAACTTTTAGGAGACGTAGGAGCTGGTGTTCTAGTTTGTCTATATTGTCATTGTTCATTTGCTTGAATAATCATCCTTGTCATACCTATGTGGAACTTTGGTAGTCTTCTTACATATATTCTTAGAACTTTTCTTGTCCATACTAATTTTCTTGTATATATTTTTAGTCGTGATGGAGGAACTTTTAGATGTCTTGAGGAGTTACCTGAGTACACTTGATCATATTAAGTGTAATAATCCTCCTATTGAACGGCGAGATTTTTCTAAGTTGATATCAAATTTCTATGAGCAAACAACACAATGGAGTGAGTTTGTTAGTGCTGAGATAAACAACACGATGAATGTGAATTAGCACTTATCCACGCATGCTGATGATGGGAAAGATCAACAAACTATAGAAATCATGGATTGCAGATCCAGTATGGAAGATAGTTTCCCAATAGATAGTTGTGAACTGGATGTATCTACTATAGCTAAAGATTCAGAAGTGGGGGATATGGAAAATATAATCACCGAACCGATAGCACCAACATCTGTAGGGAAGGAGCTCAAGGAATTACCCATTCATCTGGAATATGCATTCTTGGAAGATGATCCATGCACGCCCATCATCATTTCATCCATGCTTGATGCATCTCAAAAGAAAAGACTAGTGGAGACACTAAAAGAGCACAAAAAGGCTATTGCGTGGAGTATCACCGATATAAAGATGATCAATCCTTCCTTCTGCACACATAAAATTTTGATTGAGGACAAGATTGCACCCAAGGTGCAACCTCAATGGAGATTGAATCGAAACATGATGGAGGCAATAAAAAAGGAAGTGAAAAAACTTTTAGATGCCGGAATAATTTATCCAATCTCGGATAGTCCTTGGGCGAGTCCCATTCAGGTTGTACCAAAAAAGGAAGGAATGACGGTGGTCTCAAATGACCACAATGAATTGATACCCACTCGCATAGTTACTGGTTGGCGTGTTTGCATAGACTATCTAAAGTTGAATGATGCTACCCGCAAGGATCATTTTCCTCTACCTTTAATCGATCAGATGCTAGAATGGCTGGCTGGTCACTAATACTAATGTTTCCTTGATGGGATGTCTAGATATCTTCAGATTCCAGTCGCTCTTGAGGATCAAGAGAAAACCACATTCACCTATTATATGGTACTTTTGCTTATAGACAAATGCCGTTCAGCTTGTGCAATGCTTCTGTGACATTTTAGAGGTGTATGATGTCAATCTTTGATGAATTTATTGAGGACTTATGGATGAGTTTTTAGTCTTCCGGGATTCTTTCAATGGGTGCCTAGAAAACTTAGGGCGAGTCCTTTCAAGATGTCAGACAAATTTAGTACTGAATTGGGAGAAATGCCATTTCATGGTAAGGGAAGGAATTGTTTTGGGCCACAAAACTCTCACGAGGGGATTGAGGTAGATAAGGCCAATCTTGACGCAATCGAAAAACTTACGCCACCTACATCCACAAAAGATGTTCAGAGTTTCCTCAGCCATGTGGGATTTTATAGGAGATTTATCCAGGACTTTTCAAGAATATCAAAACCATTGACAAAACTTTTAGAGAAGGACACACTATTTAACATTGATCAAGAATGTTTGATGACTTTCCAGACCCTGAAGGAGAAGCTGATCAAAACACCAATCTGAAAGACTCCTGATTGGGATCGCCTTTTTGAACTCATGTATGACACAAGTGATTGGGCAGTGGGAGCAATGTTGGGACAACGGTACAATAAACAATTTCATCCAATTTACTATGCAAGCAACACATTAACACCAGCTCAAGGAAATTACACTACCACAGAAAAGAATTGCTTGCTATTGTTTATGCCTTCTACAAGTTCAGGTCATACATGGTGCTTTCTAAGTTTACAGTGTATACTGATCACTCAGCAATCAGATTTCTTCTCAGCAAAACTAATGTGAAACCCAGACTGATCAGATGGATACTTCTGCTGCAAGAGTTTGACTTGGAAATAAGGGACAAGAAAGGGTCAGAGAATGTGGTGGCGGATCACCTATCCCGTTTGACGTATATTGAGGATGATGATGGTCAGCACAAAAACAACAAGGATGTCTTCCCAGATGTGCATCTATATGTAATCCAACCGAAATCTACCTATGACTCTAGTCACCCCTGGTATGCTGATCTTGCATATTACCTGGCAGGATGATTTATTCCTTCACACTATTTGTATCAGCAAAAAAGGAAATTGTTATCGAATGCCAAATATTACTTGTTGGAACATCCTTTTCTATACAAGTTCTGTACTGATTTTGTGATGCAACATTGTGTATCACATGCAGTCGGATGGGAAATCTTGAGCACTTCGATGTTGGCCTGTGGGGGTCACTTTAGTGCAAACTGTACGACTGGAAAGTGCTAGAAGCCGGGGTTTTCTAGCCCTCACTTTTCATAGATGCTCGGAGTTTTGTCAGAACTTGTGACCAATGTCATAGAAGCGGAATTTATCCAAGATCGATGAGATATGACAAACCCCTATTCAACAATGTGAAGTATTTGATGTTTGGGGAATTGATTTTATGGGACCTTTCCCTAACTCAAATGGAAACAGATTTGTATTGGTGGCAATTGATTATGTTTCTAAATGGGTAGAGGCGCAAGCACTGCCTTCAAATGACACTCGAGTGGTTGTGAAATTTTTGAAGAAATTATTTTCCTGATTCGGTGCACCCAGGGAAATTATCAATGATAGGGGGACTCATTTTTGCAACTCCCAGTTTGAAAAATGATGAAGAAATATGGTGTTCATCATAGGGTTGCTACTGCATACCATCCTCAAACAAGTGATCAAGTTGAAGTCACAAATCGTGAACTAAAAATAATCCTTGAAAAGATCGTGCATCACAACAGACATGATTGGTCAGAACGGTTGGATTATAAACTTTGGGCCTACAGAATAGCATATAAAACCTCCACTAGACACATGCCATATCGGCTAGTTTATGACAAGGCATGCCATTTACCTGTTGAATTGGAGCATCGATCATATTGGGCAATCAAGTTCTTAAATTTAAATTTGGAGGACGGATAGAAAAAATGGAAGTCCCAGTTGAACGAGTTAGAAGAACACTGATTTAATGCCTATGAGAATTCATTACTCTATAAAGAGAAAATCAGGCAAATTCACGATTAGCGCATCAGAGTAGATAAGCAGTTTCAAATAGGAGAATTAGTTCTTCTTTTCAACTCAAGATTGAAACTCTTCTCAGGAAAACTGAAATCCCGTTGGTCGGGACCCTATACAGTTACACAGACATTACCCCATGGTGCAGTAGGAATCTCACACCCAAAAAAAGGAACTTTTATGGTTAATGGACATCAATTATGGCATTATGCTATAACAAATGAAGGTTCCTCTCTTGAGCTTGGTGCAACATACTCACTACTCGAACCTCCTTAAGCGCAAAGCAAGTATGTCAAGCTAGTAATGTTAAACAAGCACTTCTTGGGAGGTAACCTGACAAGATCCCCTTGCGTATATCCAGCAAGTGCACGGGTTTGTCGAAGTAATAATCCCGGATGAGCGGGTATCGAATCCACAGGGAATAGGGAATAAAAATACTTAATTCGATTCTTAGCTATGTGAAAGATCAATGATAATAAGTGTGACAATGATTCAATTCTCAACAATAAAAACAACAAGTAAGAGAGCAAAAGTAATGAAGGGGGTAAGGCAATCGATAAAGATGGGGTACCCGGATAATGCTCTGCCTAGGATAATTGTTTCAATTGCAAGAACCCTCTATTATGCTTCCTAATCAATGCAATGGTGAGTCGTGGAAATCCTTAACTACATAGTCCCAAATCTAAGGTCAACTATGCCTAACTTTATACATGTCCCGGAGAAGAGATTAGATAACCTCTCAACCTCGCACTCGCATAGAGTTGCAATGAACTCTAGGGATTCCAAGTGATAAATCTCTTCCTAATTATAGACCTAACCCTTTGGTCCAGGTGTAAGATCGCTAACTATGATTAAGCCCTAGATACTAAGATCACCTCAACGCTTCACTCCGTTACACGCGCAACTAAGCCCCAGCGGAAGTTCATCCCTTAGACCATTCACTCTATTATGGCCGCAAAGAACTCGAGGAACGGAGGTAGAATCTATCAAGTCGGAGGGGAAAGGGGACGCTCCTGTACCTCTCGACTCACCCTCTCAACCCTCTCTAACCTAGCTTTGTCTAACGCTCGTGGTGTGTCACTCACTCATAAGGTTACCAACGAGAACTCTCAACCCTAGTGTCACTCTAGAGGAAATGCTCATACAATCAAGCATTCAAGGTTGGAACTCACAATAAACATCAATTAATTGAAAGCATAATAAAGAGATTCAATGAAATGAATACATCCTAGGGTTCACAAATACCCAAGTACCCACTAGGGGTTTAGCTCTCCATGGAGCTAAGTACAATCAAAGAAATAGAATGTAAAAGAAATGAATCCATAAAGAAACCCCCTTGATAATCGTGTCGATGGTCTTGTGGAAAGTCCTCTACTCGTCGTCCAAGGATTCCCTCGTCCGGTATAGGATACGCCTCGACGGAAGCTCCCCTACCAACCTTCTTCCTAAGGAATGACGATGTCGGAGCCGTAGAAACTTTCCAAAACCTTGGCCAATACCCCTTAAAACCCTAGCCGAAGCCCTCTCTCAAGTTGGGGAAAAGATGGAGAAAAGAATACTAAAATCTGGGCTGATTCGGCTTTAAATAGGGCTGGAATCGGGCGACTACACGGGCGTGGATGCTTCACGCGCCCGTGCGGAATTTCCACACGGGCGTGGATAATTTCCACACGCCCGTGTGGATTCTCTGAACTCCTGTTTTCTCGGCCGGCTGTGAACAGTGCTGCTATAGTATCGGCCTGAATAGATTCTTGAATCCATACTTTCATCGGAGTAACGCAAACGGGCACATGTTCACGTCGTGGATCACTTGCTTCTTCAATGATAGGCAAGTTGGTGGAGCTCTTGTTCTATGTGCATAAATCGGAATGCTCGAGTGTGACTGCCTTTGTGCCCCTCCAAATGGATGTGCCAAACTCGAATACTAGGAGGTTGGTACACACTCTAGCATCTCACATCCGACCTATGTCTTCGCGTTTGGACCTTAGCAAGATTTCCTCCAAAATCGGTGCATTGTGATCCACATTGGCTTCTTTCCTTCATACTCGGCCTCACAACCCTACCTGTACGAAAGTAACATAAAAACACACATATTAGTGTAAAAACCTGAGAAAAGTAATGCTTAACATAAGGAATGAACGCTTCGCATTCATATCGCACAAGCACTTATCATAACCCAAGTTATTTGATAGTTTTGGTTGTTTGTATGTTTGTTTTTCTCTCATTTGTCTGTTTATCTTGTTTTCGGATCGTTGGTTGTCATGGTGTGTTTCATCTGCATGTTCTTATGATTTTTGCGGTATTCCTTTGATTCAATGATTGTGTTGGCTTTGTTTTGCTTTATACCATGTACCATAGTGTTCATAAGGGGAGAAGAACCATTGTTCTGGAAATTTTTAGGCATAACATGAGCACAAGACGTCCCTGGTTGTGCCACTGAATTTCACTGGTTTTAATTTCTGAAACATTCCAGGACGAACACGGGCTGGGCATGAGCGTGTCAAGGGAAGTGGCACATTTTCTGTTCACCTTGCACGATTGTGTCACGTTTTTTTTGAATTTTCATCACCCTCCTGAGATTTTCAGTGGGTTAAACACACTCGGGGACATGATCGTGTTTAACTTGATTCTCTCTGCCCTAATCCCCGTGATCAGGCACGCACGTGTCACGTGCATGTTTGGGTTTCACCGTTTCAATTTTAAACCCTAACACCCGACGGCCACGCCATTTCATCACACCCCTTCTCTCGCAACGTTCAACTCTCCCCCTCCTCATTCGGTTTATAAAGCTTGGTGTGCTCTTTTGCCGGTTTCCATCGAGATATCTCTTCATTGGTTGCTTCTTCTTCTTTATCTTTTCTCCGGTAAGTGGTTATTGTTTTTCTTTAAGTATTTCAAAATTTTAAGGTTTTAACTTATCATTTGCGGCCTCTAGAGTTCAATTGTGGTTGTATTGTGTCTCCGGTGAGCATTAACCTTTGAATTTGGGGTGGTGCGAGTGACGTAGCCCTTTTTGGAGATGATGATCATCACTAACACGATCGTGTTTTTCCACTTGACATGAACGTGTCATCACTAGGCATGCTTCCTTACACGATCCTGCTATCACTCCGGACATGCTCACTATGCTCCTAGCACGATCGTGTCCGGCCTAAATTTTCATATTTGAACTGAGTTCTTTCATTTGTTATTTGCAGACAATGTCAAGGAAGAATATTGCTGCCAGGACTTCCAAGAGGCCTAGAACCAATGATTCATTCAATGAAATAGTCTGCGGACCCATATTCTCTTCTCAGCTCTACCAGGAGCATTATGCTCGGCTTTCCACATGCATATTTGGCATCTTACGCACTATAGATTCGAAAGCATTACGGATGGTAGGGATAAAAGATGAAGTTGAGCAATTATTGGACATCAGTGCTTGGCACAAGTTGCTATCCGTCGAGGAGCTGGCTTATCGTGATCTCACGCTTGAGTTCCTCGCATCTTTTGAATGCCGCATAGGCTACAACGTTTGGGATGACCCTCTGACCATTCACTTCCATCTCAAAGGAAAAGTGTATCATCTTAGTTATATCGATTTAGCTCTGCTCATGGGGATTTATACACCAGAAAACACAGTGACTGAGTAATATCGTAACCTCATTTCTTCACCGCCCCTATGGAAAAGACAACGCATTCGATGGAGGAGATTAAGTGATTGTGGACTCTTGTTCAGGCCAAGCCTCACTGCATCTACAACCCTTAATCCACCTGCACTATGAGTCATTCATGCGTTGCTCAGTGGCACTATTACTGATCGAATTCATTGCACAAACACCATCACATCGACCGAGTTTAAGTACTTACTAGGTATGGTTGATCAGATTCCTTATCATTTGGGATTTGTCATCACTAACTCATACCATCATCACGAAATGGACACCAGGGAACACATAATTTTCTCGAGACCATACATTACTGAACTTATTAGGGGGATGGGGCTACTGGGGGACATGAACCACATGCCACACTCGATGTGGCTGATTTCGTATCTATTATATTTTGTTGTTTTTTGTATTTTCATATCTATTATATTTTTGTTGCTTCGCTATTTCACTTGTGTACCTCCTTGTATCTCAAGAATTGTGTGGGTGCTTGGAGTTAGCAACACGTCTAGAGTAGCATCATTATTCTCTGTGTTTGGATTTAGGGAATATCACACCTATCGCGAACAGGACCATCACTCTCTACATCTAGGACAGTCGCTTAACCCTCCCCCTTACCTTTTTCTCTTCATGTTACATCGTAGTTTTACATTGAGGGCAATGTAATTTTCAAGTGTGGGGGAGGGTTGCATGCTTGTGATTGATGAATGCCTTGCTAATGATAATCTATGATTAGTTATTGGTGGTATTTAAACCTAGAAGGGACATGTGTGTGTTGGTAATAATCTTAGCTATGTCATGACTAACTTTTACTTCCTTGACCTACAAATCTCGTCACCTGACCCTAATTGTGGTTCAACATGTCCAGGGATATAAAAAAATTGGAAAGTTATATTCCTCTATAGGAATGCCCTACTAATTAATTGGTAAAGTTTTATTTTTTGAAAAGATGGTAGAAAGAGCTATCACCTTAGATGAGTGAAAGCCACTCTTGAGTAGTCAAATTTTGGGCATCACAAATGTACATTTGATGACCTACCAAGGAAAAGGCTACCTCTAGGGTATATGAAGTTACTACCCGTAGAGTATTATGTCGTTTTAATTCTTTGTGACACTGGGCAACATAATTTAGAGTTTTTAAATACATAATCACTAGGTTTTGGAAGTAAGAGCATAGTTATTATTGAATATCCACGTTCTTACTAACTCTCATTGTTCCCTCTTCGTTTAAAATTTTACCACTTTCCTGAGATTAGAAGCATTGCATTCATCTCTTCTTTTGTTGAGTATTTTGTGATTTCTTGAGGACAAGAAACAATTTAAGTGCGGGGGTATTTGATGAGTGCACTTTATATACATGTTTTCATACCCTGATTCCATCATTTCACTTGTTCTCAAGCATACTTTTGTGCATGTGTGGTGCTATTCTGGGTATTTCTACTATTTGTGCAGGAGTAGGGGGCTCGACATGACTTGGAGTAAAATCAGGAAGAAAACAGGAAAAATGCTTTGTAAGTGCTAAGTGTCCAAGCTGGACACGGGTGAGACGCGCTCGTGTCTTTCCCCTGAATATTTCAACCAAGTGTGTGTTCCAGTGAGAAATCCATATAGGAGGGTGTTCTCAAGCTCAATGCGGTTCAGACACGATCATGTCCTTCCTACTGAAAAACCCAGCACAAAGATAATTTTATTCAAGGAAAGGAGACACACGCTGGGTGCCCCTAAAATGATCGTGGTCTACCTCTGCATGGTTGGGACACGATCGTGTCCCTCCTGCTGAATCTTCCAGCTGAGCACTCTACCATTTCACTTAGAACTTCCCCGATATAACATGGTCCAGACACGCTCATGCTCTAATCGTGTTGAGCCTGAAATCTGCCTTTTTAACTCCAGTTTCGTTTCTAGGGTTCCTCTAGAATCTTTTGTTCAGGGATCTTCTTCTCCTCCGGGAGAACATTGATGAGAGCGAAGATCAAGCTTCACCACACTTTCTAAGGCAACAAGGGGTGAGTTGGAGGCACTAGTAAAGTGGTCCTAGCACACGGAGCTGGACATTGGAGACGAATCTTGAAGAGAAGGGAGTCATGTCTTCTTTCTTTAGATCTATTGTTGTTTTCTCCATGTTGTATCCACCCATGAGGTGCTAGCTGGCCACAGTGCCACGGGATGTGAACTATGTCACTTTGTATGCTTTGAACACTTGTACTCTCTTGATTTACGGAGTTCTTTTAGTTCTTGTGTTAATTCTTGTGTTTGCAAAACTCGATGTGTTTGATCTGCGTAGTTGCTCAGGTAAAACTTGATGGTGGAATGCCACAGTTGTTGTTACCCTAGGCAATGGAAAAACTTGGTGAGCATCAACCTATAGTTATCTTTGCAAAACTCGATGTAGTTGAGAGCCTTAGTTACAACATTGCTTTTGAGCACACACTAGACTTTAGAATGTACCTGGTAAATCATGAGAACAAGTGAGCTTCACTAAGTGTATAGGGAACATCCTGGGGTATTGTTCTCTTGTTGTTGACACTCAATCCAATCTGCCTATTATCTTCACTTGTTCTTATTTTTTTTATTCTTTTATAGTTTTATTTCTCTTTGTTAATCTAAACATTAATTCGATTTTAACTAGAGATCAGTGTTAAGCCAGTACTTTAAGTCCAATCCCTGCGGTTTGACAACCTTACCTCTCACGGGGTACCATTATATTACTTGTGTGCGACCCTTGCACTTGCGGTCAACACATCAATATTTTAGGATTTCTCTTGATTCCAATAGGATTTCAAATTTTTACAACTTTCTTCTTGAACTTAACAAACCCTAGAGGGATACTATGCCCAGGCATCCCTTCTCCCCCTGATTTCTCAACTTCTTTTATTTTTTCATATTGCTTTTGAGTTTGTTCACACACATCACTATTTTCATCTAGGTTAATTTTCGAGATAGAAATTAGTACTAGTATTCTCGATCTTTCATGTGGATCAATATCCTGCTTTCACACAAATTTTACTGCTTGATCAGCGCGTACACTTACGTCCATATCATAAGTGAACTTACATACAAGTGAAGTTATAGCGTAAGTAAAAATATTGTATTTCAACTTACATCATTGTTATTTGGTTTGATGTAACTAGAAATGTTGTATTTACTTTTTGTGTTGTTTGGTTTGATGTAAGCTAAAGGTCATGGTCACCATTTAAATAATATGGTGAGATTACACCCATTATCCATTAGTATTACTGCTAATTATTTAATGCTATTTATAAAAATCAATTTAAACTAAAATAATAAAATAATTTAATAAATATTTTATTAAATTTAAAATTATTTAATATTTAATTGATTTTTTTAGAAATATTTTTCCATTAAATTTAAATAACAAACAATATTTTTTTTATACCAAAAAATTAAATTACAAAATACTTAAATTAAAATACAACATTAACATATAGCATTTAATATTAGACGAATTGCTCAAAAGGTCCAAACAACTTTACCATTGGGCCAAAAAGACCTTTGATTTTTCCAAATCCTTTGTAAGTCCCTCTTTTTTCCCAGAATTATTTTTAAGTCCAATGACTAGATAACCTCGGTTTTACTATTCTTACATCACATTCAATTTTTAGTTTTTCTCTTTGGTTTTGATACTTCGGATTTACTATTCATATATCACCTTCAGTCTTTAGTTTTTCTCTTTGGTTTTTTGTGTATCCACTTACTATTTGGTGAATTTATTCAAATTTGTGTGTTGTCAAACAGAATTCAAACTTTCTAAGGTGATGGGAGGGATGAAATGAAACTGGTTGTAAAAAAAGGTGGACTGCAGGGGATAATATTTTGTCTGGAGGACTTATTGGAATAAACAAAAAGTTCCAGGAACTAATAAGTAATTTTTCCTTAATATTAATAATCACACCTATCACACATCCAAAATATAAGATAATTCAAAATACAATTCTTAATATTCATAATTACATTACTACATATATAATCACATTTGGCATCCATCCAAAATATAATATCATCCAAAATATGACATTCATGACTCATAGTTCAAATATAACTTCATCCAAAATCCAACAAAATAAATACAACATTACACTTATCCAAACAAAAAAAATGAAATACAACAAGATACTTGTTCAATTAAAATAAAATGCACCATTATTTTAAATATGATAAGACAAACCAACAGGATAATAACACCCAAAGATGTTATAACAACTGATGCTAGATGAATGACCACCCAATAATCGATTATGAAAATCATCCATCCAAAGGCAATGAAGGAAATGACTCTTGTTCATAAACCTATTTGTTAAAGGAAGATTTTGGAGCAAATAGTCATGTCCTTATCTAAGATCATATTCAGCATAGTGATGACTTAAAGTCATGATCTCATCAGACAATTTTTTACTAATAAATTGTCTCTTGTTTTCCTCTAATGCATTTGCAATTCTTCCCAATCCAAACTTAATATTTCACATGATTTCTTCATCCGCCTTAGCATGTTTGTTTGTTTTTTTTACTAGCCTTAGCCTTGGAGGCGGAGCTTGTTTATGTGTCATCACTAGGAGGTTGACTTCATGCATTGTCATCAAAACCATCAAATTCTCGGGTTTAGTTGTCAAGATCAATTATTTGTAATGTTGGTGGTGGATCCATGAGTGCACCAATGCTTCTAGAGCTTTAAGCACATGTTCTTGCAAAAAACCCCATTGTTTGGTCATTTCACGTACAATAGCCATTTCCTCATAATCTTGTATTGGTTTATTGATATAAATCTCTTCTTTAGGGTGTGCCTACATGCATAAACATCGCATTCTATAATTAGGGTTAATGCACAATTGTCATACGAAATATTAATCATAAACTCCAACTTATGACATACTTGTATGTATATTTGGTATTCCTCCTCCCCATGATTATTTTTTTCTCTACATCATCCCATGACACACCACTTAAACTCTTGATTTTCTTAGTTATTAACCATATTTTCCTTACATATCGAAGATAATTGTTGACGTGTGAATCACTCACAGCTAAGTTGAACTTTTCACTAATAGCTTTGGCAACTGCATTAATAGTAACACTCGTAAATCCTTTGTCCGACTTAAGCACAAGATTTGCTTACTCAACTAGAGATGTTAGGGAGCTATACACTACTATCTAACATTTATGTGGCACATGGGATGTGGGAGGGTGTTGGGAAGCTAAGGAAAAACATGAAGGATGGAAATGTGAAGAAGGTCCCTGGAGGCAATTCTATTGAGGTGGATGCCAGAGTCCATGAGTTCATTGTTTATATAAAATAATAATAATAACAATAATAAATAAATTAAATGCATCTCCTAATTTAAACAAAATATTCAAAATATCCAAACTACACAAATCTCAAGACCAGCTGAGAGCACAGATCTCGAGGTGGTCTAAAATATTAAAATCGCAGGATCAGCCAAGAGCACAAATCTCGAGGCAATCCAAAATACTCAAATCTCAAGACCAACAGAGAGCACAGATCTCGAGGTGGTCTAAAATACTTAAATCTCAAGATCATCCGAGAGCACCGATCTCAAGGCGGACTAAAATACTCAAATCTCAAGATCAGCTAAAAGCTCCAATCTCGAGGCGATCTGAAATATTCAAAATACACAAATTTCTGGATCAGCTAAGAGCACCGATCTCGAGGTGATCCAAAATATCCAAATCTTAATACCATCTGAGAGCACAGATCTCGAGGTGGTCTAAAATACTCAAATCTCACGATCAGCCGAGAGCACCGATCTTGAGGCGGTCTAAAATACTCAAATCTCAGGATCAGCTAAGAGCTTTAATCTCGAGGCGATCCAAAATATTCAAAATACACAAATTTTCGGATTAGCTAAGAGCACCGATCTTGAGGTGATCCAAAATATCCAAATCTCAAGACCAGCCCAGAGCACAGATCTCTAGGTGGTCTAAAATACTCAAATATCAAGATCATCCGAGAGCACCGATCTCGAGGCGATCCAAAATATACAAAATACATAGATCTCAAGACCAGCTGAAACACCGATCTAGAGGCGGTCTTAAATACTCAAATCTCAGGATCAGCTAAGAGCTCCAATCTCAAGACGATCCAAAATATTCAAAATACACAAATTTTTGGATCAGATAAGAGCACTGATCTCTAGGCGATCCAAAATATCCAAATCTCAAGACCATCTGAGAGCACAGATCTCGAGGTGGCCTAAAATACTCAAATCTCAAGATCATCCGAGAGCATCGATCTCGAGGTGATCCAAAATATACAAAATACATAGATCTGAAGACAAGCCGAAACACCGATCTAGAGGCGTTCTAAAATACTCAAATCTCAGGATCAGCCGAGAGCACCGATCTCGAGGCGATCCAAAATATTCAAAATACATAAATTTTCAAATCAGCTAAGAGCACCGATCTCATGGCGGTCCAAGATATCCAAATCTTAAGACCAGCCTAGAGCACAAATCTCGAGGCGGTCTAAAATATTCAAATCTCAGAATCAACCGAGAGCACATACCTCGAGGTGATCCAAAATATCCAAATCTCAAGATTAGCTGAGAGCAGATCTTAAGGCGATCGATACTCAAATATGAAAATTTACAGAGAATATAGATCTTGAGGCGACCTCAATCCCAAAATTTGCCTTGAATACAAATCACGAGGCGAATATATATATATATATATATAATATAAATAAATAACATATATGTCAAATCAGATTAAAATAAAATAAAATAAAAAAATAATAAAAATATAAGAAAATCAAATCAAATTAAATAAAAACAATTAAATTAAATTAAAAAATTGAAATTAAAAGTAAAAAAAATTTGAATCAGATAAAAAAAAATTAAAATATAATAAAATGAAATTAATTTAAATTAAGATTAAAAAAAATCAAATCTGATAAAGATAAAAAAAAATATAACAATAATAATTAAATAAATAATAATAATTATAAAAAATAAGATAAAATCATCAGATAAAAAAATAATAATAAATCATATAATATATATATATATATCAAATTAAAATCAGATAAATATATTATAATATAATATATAAAATATTTATAAATAAAAATCAAATAAATAAATAATAAAAATAAAAATAAATAAATAATAAAAATAACAAAAATAATAAAAAAATATAAATAAAAATATTATATATATATATAATTTAAACGTGGGACGTGGGGTGTTAGTCCTGGTTCCCCACGATTGATACAACTGCCCACGCCTCACGACGGGGCCGGGAAGTCTTTAAAAAGAGAAGAACGAGGAGCGAACGGGGAGAGAAGATAGGAAGACGATAGAAGAACAGAGGAAAACGATAGAAGAACGAGGAGGAAGGACGAGAGAAGAAAAAGAAGCGAAGGAGAAGAAAGAAGGTGTTCTCTCTACTAAATGTATACATATATATATATATATATATATAAGGTTGCTGCAGTTACCTACACCGCTGCTGCCCATTGCCTTGCTGCCATCGCTGTTGTCTGATATCGTTACTATCGCTATTGCTGCATGATGCCTTTGCTGCTATTACCGTCATTGCTGTTGTTGCTTGAAACCATCACTGCTTGCTATTATTGTTGTCGCTGCCGCTGCATGAGGTTGTCGTTGATTTATGTTGTTATCGCTGTTGCTGCCGTCGCCGCTATCTCACTGCAAGATGGAAGGAGGCTGAAAATAGTCGGACTCGTATTGTTAGGTCTGAAGAGTATCGATTGACTGCATTCGCTTCACCTCCACGAAGGTCCTCAAGGATGATCCCATGAAGGTCCAGGCCAAGTTTGCCTAGGCAACAGTTGGCATGCACGTAAAGAGAAGAAAGTCCATGCATGCAAACAAATTCTTGGCCCCGTGTTTCAGTTCTCATCTGATTGGCTTCACTTTTGCCCGAGAACATGAAGGAAGAACAACAACGGTGAAGATCTCAGTTCTAGGAACCATTCTCATGCTCTTGGAGGACTATGCTGAGGACTGTAATGGTTCCTTTCCAAGCTCGTTGCGAGCTTTTGAAGTCATCGTCTGCATGCTGCTATTGCTCGCATGGAGAGATCATGATCTAGACAGAACTCTGCACCACTTGATCAAGATAAATTGTCTCGCTCTGTTCGCTGTGGAAGAGCACAACAAGAAGGAGAATAAACTACTAGAGTTCGCAAGGGTTGTAAAGGCCAAAGAGTAGGTAGTGGTAGGCACTCTGCATCACTTGACTGTGGACGCAATTGATGCCGGAACTAAGAAGCTCTATGAGGCCAAGGTCTGGGTCAAGCCATGACTGAACTTTAAGGAGCTTCAGGAATTTAAGCATGCTGGAGACTCGCCCTCACTTACTGCATCTGACCTTGGTGTCAAGCGAGATGGACATGAACCTGGATGGCGAAATGTGCCTGCACATGACCCTGTGGTCAAGGACGCAGCAAATCATGCTGTCACAACCATCCAGCAGAGGTCCAACTCCATTGTCCCTTATGAACTTCTGGACATCCTTCATGCTAAGGCAGAGGTGATTGAAGATTCTGCCAAGTTTGATATGCTGCTTAAGCTTAAGAGAGGCAAGGAGGAGAAATTCAAGGTTGAAGTGCACAAAAACTTAGAAGGAACCTTTCATTTGAATCAGATGCAGCAAGAACATGTGGATTCTGTTTGAATGGTCTTGTTAATATGCGTAAGAATGTGGAACTACTAACTAAATGAACGTCCTCGGTTTCTGTTTGTTATGATATTATGTAAGCATAAATGATAACTACTAAAATAAGTGTAACAGTTGATGTTTGAACAATAAAAAAAATAAAATAAAAAAAAATTTCGTGAAGTCGTCAGTATTATTGGATGTAAGACCACGGGATGACAAGTCTGACATGCAAAAGCTGGAAGAAGTAGTGAGAGGTATAAAAATGGAGGGCCCACTTTGGGTAGCATCCAAGCTTGTCGACATAGAGCCAGCCAGTGAAGATATTCAAAGTTGTGATATTATTGCTTTTTAATAAACTCACAATATTGGTTGTGCCACATGTGACATTCAATTGAAAATTTGGTCTTTTTAGATCTCAGCCTCTTAGTTATTTTGGCTTATGCACTGGTGCTTCTGCCCCAATGTTGAAGGTCTACAAAGCAAAGAATGTCATCGATGAATTAGAAAGGGCTAAATGAATACTCTTATGTAGAGTTAATGACAAAAATATCTATCCTAAAGCAACAACAAAAATACTCATCCAAAAGCAACGAAAAGAAAAGATACTAATCCTAAAGTGAAGGCAATGAGGCATGCAACATGGTGACAAGGCATAGGCGGTGGCAATAAAATATGATATATATATATATATATAAGTTATATGTTCACATATAAATGATGTAATAAGCATATATATATAATAAACAATAAAATTTATAATTCGCAAATTTTCTTGCCTTTAATTGTACTCGAGCCCTTAATCGGAGGTTCCTAAGATTTCAGTCTGGAGTAATTAATAATGGAGGCTTGCCTATATTAGGAATGGAAGAGTCTACAAAGATAAAAATAAATAAAATAAAATAACATTTGTGATTCGATATATCGCCTGGTGTCTCTTCATCGACACGATGCCAGGGCGCATATTTTCGATCCCACATTCATTTCTAGAGATGGGTCTCACCTTTCTTTTAAGATGATATACGAATTTTTATACTTAATAGATGGACACTTGAGGATGAGCGGGTTTACACCAATGTTGTATGAAGAGTAGCTTGACTCGAAAGAAGGATCAATGAGAATACTTGTATTGAGAGTTGATATTATTGCCTGAGATTCACTCAGAGTCTGCATTCACAAGAAGCCATGTCTCAAAAGATCATGGACATCAGGTATGCCTTGTTTCATTTATTTTTCTGGTTAAAATTTTTGAAAGAGAAAAGCCAAATGAAAAATACACTTGAAGTTGAAGTATGCTTAATGAAATCAAAGAGGAGGCTGCAGAAGCAGTTTGAGATTGAAGCAAAATTATCTGGTTCCCATTACAATCAGAAAACGATATGAAGGTACAGGAAAAGGAGTTGTCGCTCCTCAAACAATTTTCTTAACAAGATATCTTACAAACTATGTTGGAAGTTTCATCACAATTACATCATAAGCAGGTTTGAAAGTCTTAAAATGGATTGGATTTGGTTAGCAGTTTCATATCTGGAAAATGTGCAAGATGAGTAATGAAGATATGTGAAAGAGTTTGGAGTGTCTAAATTTCAAGTCATTAATAGTACATAAAGTTTTTAGAGCAGCTGATTAAGTTTCACAAACCTTTCATGTGACATTACCTATGGATATTCAAAATGTGGTTATTTAATTTTTCTAAAAGGTCTTCCAAACTTCCAGTCATGAAAGGCTAAGGAACAACTTATGGATGGAGACAACATCTGAAGTATGATAAGGTCTTTCTCTATAACCACAGAAAGTGTGCCTCAATAGTTATTATTCTAATACCATTGTTTACAATAATACGAGTATAGAGGATAGTGGTCATCTAATTTGAACCCTACCTGTGATCACTGTACAATATTAAAGTATTCAATGGCCCACTCTTGTTTAATGACAAAGATCTTTTACACTTCTTTTTTTGTTGCAGGTGGTTTCTTAGTTATTGTGGAACTTTCATTGTTTATTCACATCAAAAAATAATTTTTGTTAGTCAATCAAATGTTTCAGGCATCTTCAAATGTTATTATTCCATTTTATCAGTGAAATGTTAATCAAGTTTCTTATTAACATCTAATGATGAATCAGTTCATTATCTGTCATTGCATTGCTTATGAAGATTGTGACAATTAAATAGTCATGCAGAGGCATGTTTGCAATTGAAATCATTATACATGTTTGTCTATAATTCATGTAATCATACTTTAAGCAAAGAATAAACTACATGAATTGCCAATTCCTTCCATGAAATTCAAAAGTTTTCAGATGTAATCAAGCATACAGTTTTTATTTAATTTGAGCTGGTCATTGCTATGTTTTATAAGTGCTTTTTTACATGTTATCCCCTGAAAAATAGTGATATTCCTATCATGTCTCGTAACTTGTATTTATGGCTAGGGGTGGTCCTGGGGAAGAAATCCCTGATCCTTGTGGGGACCCGATCCAATGGGAGTGGTGATTCTGTGATTCTTCCCTCTGTAGGGGTGGAGATAGGTGCCAACTTGTTCCCATTTTATGAAACATGACAAGGGCAAGGAAAGCATTCCCTACCCCACAAGAATATTGACTCGATGAAATTGCACATTAGATGTTTAAATTTAACATAATTAGAAGTAGGTATTTTGTCCTATTTGTATAAATCCAACATTTTATGTGTTGAAAGCATCTGATGGAATATTTTTAGTAAGTTTCTATATTGTAGCTTGTGTTTAATTAGAAGTAGGTCATTCCCGTCCCCTACTCGTTGCCGTCCTTATTTATGCCACTCCTCTATGTTCCCGCTAGTGTATAAATTGATTAATTAATCATTCGCAATAAGTTGTGTGATTTCACTCTTTTATTTCCATGCACAAGCATACTTTCAATTTTTTTGAAAAAAAAAGTCATTAATAGAAATTGTACAATTCATGCCTCATTATATAAAATGTACAATTGAGCATAATAATAGAAGAAATGAACATCTAAATGGAAATATAACAACTAAAAGAAACTCATTAATATAGCAAATATACTGATTGGAGTCATAATCAAAAGATGTTAGCTATGAAAAATGTAGAAACAATAACTTCAAACCAGATACTTGCATTTAAAATTATGCCAGTAGTCGAAAGAATAATAGGTAAAAAGCCCCAAAAGAAAATGGTTTTTTTGTTGACAAGGGCGACAAGTAGGAGTGTAAATGATACACCACTACTCGCAAGCTACTCGAGCTCGACTTGGAAAATACTCGAGCTCGACTCGATCATAGTCGAGTCAAGCTAGCCGAGTTCGAGTATCTTAATACTTGACTCGAGTGCTCGCAAGCCTAATCGAGTAGTTATATATATAGATATATATTATTTTATACTTAAATTACAATTTTATCCTCCAATAATATTTAAGATTTTTAAATACCTTTTTTTATTAAGATTAAAAAAACTGTAATTTAAATTTTAAATAAAAAAAAAATCCTAACTATACTTTTAAAAAATAAAAATAAAGAAAAGCTAACCCTAATCTCTCTTTTCATCCGCCTCCATGCCTCCATAGTCCTCCACGGCTCCGCCTCCACCTTCGTAAGAATTGCAACACTCAAGTTCACTATCCGTCAATTTGTCACCGGCAGACTTCACTCAAACACGCACTCTCTCTCTCCACTTGGCCACCACCATCCATCAACAGCCCAAGTTCCCACCAGGGCCACCATGAATCCCAGGTTCTCATATCATTCTTTTCCATAATTTTTTTTTTAATTTCTTTATGTATATAGTAAGACATAGGACTAGCTTGTGCATCTTTTAACAGGTAACAAGATTTTATGTTGGTGGTCGTGTTGTTGATGGGAATAATGTTGGAGTTGAAGGTGCAAAAGTTATGGTAGATGGGAAACCCAAGGCAATCATTGATGGACAGGAGTTTTACAAGCTTGATGGAGTAATTTTCTATCATTATTTTTTACTTAACCATGATTTATCTAGAGAGTTGTTTTTATCAACTTGAATTCTTTTATTTTCTCTATTTCCTTAAGCTAGAAGCCATGGAATAATCATTTAGAATCCACAAACTCTGATTTATAGGTATACCATAACAGAAGGCAAAATATACATGAAGCCATAATTTGCATTATCCTAACTAGAAAATCTTTATTTTGTTGTATGGTCATAGGCTAATATAATTCTTAACATGGCTTGCTTGCACAATGCCCTATTTGCCTTGTTCAACGATATATATACTTGCATTTTCAGGGTGACATTTCATATTCCTGCTCATTAATATAAGCAACATGTTTTGGGCTAGCTGCATTCTTCTTGACAGGATAATTTCATTTATTTCAGATCTTTATTTTATCATGCCATTATCTTGTAAAGTCATCTAACTTGGGGAAAGTGAATTCATCTATTATTGATTTTTAAGCTTCATTAACAGATGTTATATATTTTGTTAGACTAGTTGTGTGTGTGGGAGGATGACAACTAATTTTTTATTCTATTAGGTTACATCCAAGCATTACTCTATATTGGTAGAGAAAACCCATTGCAAGTTCTATGTTCTAGAGAATTTCTTGGTAAGACATATATTTCTAGCTGATACCATTTTCAATTTTAAAGTTTTTTGCTTTATTAAAGTATACCTTTTTTTGGCTTTATTTTTGTTTTTGCATATACTTTAACGCATTGAATGTGTATTTATGTTTTAGAAAATTCTAACAAGCCATTGTTATGAATAAAAAATTCTCTTGGTTGAGTTTGATTTGATTAGGTTAAGTTATTGGCTTTTCTTCTTCTTCTTTACATGCATGTGCTTCTTTAAAATCTCTTGGTATTTAAATAAAAAACCATTTAGTTTCAGTTTAATTACTTATAAAAAAAACATTTAATATTTTCATAGATGTATAAATAGTAATTTTCAGAGATGTATAAATAAATTTGATGTTTATAGAGATTGATTATGATTTATATTTCTCTAAATGATTTTTTTTTTTTGAAGAACATGAGACTTCCAAATCCAAAAAAGGCATTCTTGAATGGAGATTTCCAAAGAATTTTGCTTGTCTTAAATAACAATCTGGTTTTCCATCCAAGAAAGGTACTTTCTTTTACTTGTAGTCCATGTGTTGTTTAATTCTTGATTCAAATATTTAATTAACTAATAAAAGTGAAGGCTAATTTTTTTTAGACAACATGTCATCAAACACAGCAAATGTCTCCTCTACGCCATTTCAATCAAGAACAAATACGTCTACTAATCGGGCTATGCTTGATGGTGATTCTTCAATGAATGAAAGTTTAGATGGTGATAATGGTAATGCAAAAAAATCCATTGATCCCAAAGATGAAAAACATGGTGTTGTTGACCTTGAGGGAGAGGGAGAGGAAGATGAAGGTAATGAGAAGAAAAGGTCAAAAACTTCTACTGTTTGGATGGAGTTTAAAGAAATTACTCTTGCCGATAGTTCTAAAAAAGGAGAGTGTGTCCATTGTAAAGAAGGTTGGCTATAAGTGCTAGTAAAAGTACAACTCAATTTAAAAGACATCTATCAACATGTTTGAAGCGAAAGATTTATCAAAATCAGCAACAAAGGATATCTTTCAAGACCATCAAAGCAGGAAGTAGTTCTAGTATTGAAATGCTACCAGCTTTCACAAATGGCAAGTTTGACATGACAAAAATGAGAGAGGTTGTTGCACATCGGATACTTATGCATGAGCATCCATTTTCAATAATGGAAGAAGTAGGTTTCAATATGATGCAAAAACATGGGATGTCTGAATGGAAAAACATCTCACGTGTTACCATCAAGAAAAATCGCATGCAAATTTATGAGAATGAAAAAAAATAATTGAAAGCATTGTTGAAGAATGTTAACAAGATCAGTTTGACTGTAGATTTGTGGAAGTTAAGTAATCAAAAGATTGAGTATATGGTTTTGATAGCCCATTTTATTAATTGTAATTGGAGGTTGCAAAAGCGTGTCATTAATTTTGTTCGCATTCCACCTCCTCATTGTGGTGTTGAAATTGTTGATTGCATTTTTAGGTGTTTAAAGGAGTGGGGAATCGAAAACAAGGTGTTTACAATATCTATTGACAATGCTTCAAGCAATAACGTGGTAATTAAAATTCACAAAGATACCTTTTCAAGAACTAAGAGGTTGCTTTGTGGAGGAAAGTTGTTTCATGTTCGTTGTTGTGCGCACATCCTAAATCTCATGGTTCAAGATGGGATTTCTGAATTTGAAGATATTCATGAGAGTGTCAAATTTGTGAATCAAATGAGGAAAGGCTTAAGTCATTTTCTGATATTGTACAGCAGCTTCAATTGCCTGAAAAGAAACTCATTCTTGATTGTAAAACAAAGTGGAATCCAATCCCTTTATCATTGTTGTCCAAGTCCTTAAGATTGGAAGAAGGCGGAGAAAATTTGTTAGATTCTTGAAGTGTTTAATGGAATCATAAAAATCATCTCTGATAGTGATTATCCAACTTCAAATTTTTTCTTAAATGAAATTTATCGTGTGAAGGTTTTGTTGGATTAAAGGGCAAATGATGGAGATGATTTTATTCAAGCAATGGTTGGTCGAATGAAGTGCAAGTTTGATAGATATTGGAGTGAATGTAATTTGTTGATGTCGGTGGCTGCGATCTTAGATCCAAGATGCAAAATGAGGGCTGTTGACTTTTCCTTTTCCAAGATGTATTTAGATAGAGATGCAAGAGAAAATATTTTTAAAGTGCAAGAAGCTTTATATGATATTTATGAAGAATATGTTCGTGAGTATCAAGTTGACAATGAGCATAGTGGTGAAACTTCAATGCTTAACAATAATGATGTTGGGAGGAATGGTAAAGAGAAAAATTCAGGTTGGTCTAAATTTTCAAGCTATGTGAAATCTGTTAAAAAAGCCTCACCACAACATTCTGATCTTGATGCCTACCTAGCTGAAGGTTGTTTCTTTTTTGAAGGAGATCCTAATCAGTTTGATGCTCTAGAATGGTGGAAAGGGAGTACTTTAAAGTATCGTATTTTATCAGGAATGGTTCATGATATACTTGCTATTCCTATCACTACAGTGGCTTCAGAGGCTGCATTTAGTGTAGGGAGTAGGGTTATTGATACTTATCAGGCCTCATTAGCTCTTGAAACAGTGCAAGCATTAATTTGTGGAGAAGATTGGTGTCGAAACCTTCATGGGGTAAAGAAGAAAAATAAAGTGAGTTCATTGGTGTGTGTCAACTTGATGAATGATTATGATTATGATTATTAGTTTGCTTTAATGTGATATGTTTCGCTTTTCATTAATTTGTAATGTTGATATAATTGGTTTTGCTTTTTATTCTTTTCATTTTTTCCTTGTTTTAGTATGATTTTTTAAACTATGTCTTTTTATCTTGTTCATATTAGAAAGAGAAGAAACAAGTTGAGATTACACTTGAAATTCCTTGAAGTTGAAGTCTTAAATGGTATGAAACATTACTTTTTCATGTTAATAACATTTAAGTTTATTTAGTTATGCCTTATTATTATTTTTATCATTAATTATCAAACTTTATTGTTCTCTAATTATTTATTTGTATAGATTTGATGAAAGACATGGGAGCAAACTCTCACTCCAAGAAAATTTGTTCATTAGATTGTGAGAGCATATATATTAATGTGTTTACTAATGGTTTTCTTTTTTGTTATGGAGTCATGGACATTTTGAAATTTAGCAATATGATGTATTGTCAATTTGCCACTTGCAAGTGGTGACAAGTATGAATTGTAAAACCATATAATTTTATTGTTCTATTGTTTTAAGTGTTCTATTTGTTTAAGTAGAATGATGTTATCTTTGTTATCCTCACAAAAAATTAAATTTAGGTGTGTTAATGTAACATTATTATAATTTTTGTATTTATTATTTTTATTGGTATATGATATATGAATATCATGTTTTGAAGATGAAAATGAATGAATATGAGGTTTTATGGTTATTGTATGTTCTATATGGAAATAGAATGCTATAACCTTTGTATATTCATAAGGATTAAAATTTAGGTGTATTGACGTGATGTTATTATAATTTTTTTATTATTATGATTATTAGTTTGATTTTGTGATATTTCAATATTATGTTATGTGGATGAAAATGGAGGAATATCACGTTTCATGGATATAAACAGGTGTTATTTAGTTGATGAAATTCAATAAAAAACTTTGAACCAAGGATGAGTCGAGCTCGAGTTCGAGTATAAGAATAAAATTGAGTGTATTGGACTTAATCGAGCTCAATAGAGCAAGCTCGAGTAGCTCGACTTATGTTTCAAGTGGAACTCGAGTTTTAAAAAAGAAACTCAATCGAGTTCAAGCTGAGTTTCGAATACCGAATTTTCAATTGAGATCGAGCTCGAGCACCTTATTATTCGGCTCGAATTGGATCGATTACACCCTAAGCAACAAGCACCACATGACAAAGTGGTTGTCAAGGGACAGATAGGTAACAGTGGTGCATTAGTTAAGGTTGTTTATTAACCACTTAGGGATTTATTAACTCAGTCAGATGTCACATGAGACTATTAGAATCCTACCATGTGTATGCCTATAAAATTTTCAAGAACCAAACCGAGCTAATAAAGATCCCTTGCCATGCAAGTCTGGAGGAACCCATGAACAGTTAATAAACAGTGTTGTTACAGTATCTATACAATATTCTATAATATATGCACAACACTACAATAGTACTGTCGATTCAACGATTTAACTTTGGGTCTGCCCATGAAAGGAAATGGTCTTGCAATGTTTCCTACTACATAAATTGAATGATATCATCCATTGTCTTGTTTAAACAAGGGGCATACCTCTCCACTCATGTTTTTCAAGCCTTTCCAAAGTAGCTACAACCATTACTGTCATTCTACAAAGGGAGTTAACTTTTAGTGCATGGGAAGAGAAGAATCTTACCTTTCCAAGTTTGCATCATACGGTTGAGAAATGCACACATGAATTCAATGTAAAAAAAAAAGCAAACCTTGTCATCATCTTCCATGAACTTTCCCTTCAAATTGGCTTCTCCTAATAGTTCCATGATTCAATCAAGTTTTACTTTAGATTTCAACCTATTTCTCATCAAGTAGCTTTAATCTCAAATACTTTTTTGCGCAAGACAAAGCAAGAGAAACAATTTGAAGGAATGCAAGGTTAAAAATGATAATTATCTGAAGAAGCCAAGTGAATGGATGATATGGTCATTAAAGACTTTGCATGAGTAGCAGGGAACAACATGTAGCCAAAGACAACTTGCCGACTTCCTTATCTCTAGAATTCCATTTGAGGAACAAGATTGAATACTCTGACCAAAGAGTCGGCAAGTCATCCTTGGCTGAACCATCTTTCCTGACCCTCCATGCAAAACCATGGTTGTGAGGATTGCTAAAATTTTCAATGGAGAAGATAAGGAGAAGATAAATGTATTGTGTATAGGAAGGAGGCCCATGGTGTTTATATAGAGTTGTCCAGGAGTAGTGACGATCAATGACATTGTAGGCATGTTTTAAGAAAGATAACCATAATTTTATTGAATAATCTTTATTAATGGTGATGAGTAAAGCTCATAGATTAATATTCAGTCTGAAAACTTTTCCAGAGTGAGAACTTGTTCAGTTTGCTTGATCTAAATAGTGATGAGTAAGCAGTGAAATGAATCAAATAAAGAACAAGACCCAGATCTGTGAGTCTGATTGAGATTGAAAAGTTTTCATTAGTTTTTTTTAATAATTACTTAACTTTTACATATCTTCAGATGTTGTTAGTTAAATATAAAATTGCAAATAATTTTGTGGACCTTTGTTAAGGATCCATGTCTCGAGACAAACCAAAGGCCAATGTTGATGCAAAGTAAGATAAAGACAATAGTAGATGGAATATGTGTATTTTTTGTACTGGTTTAGGAGAAATGCATCATATATTCACAATGCATAATGTTTACTATCAATTAACACAGAGATTGCAACATCATGCATTGATTATTAATAAGTTAAGGTAAGACCCTTATGTGCACCTTATCCATGAGTGATGGGCTGATGATCTGAAACTTGAGTAGGACCCTGTATGAAATCTTTCTTTCATAGATATAGATCTGAGAGACAAGGTTAAAGAGCTTTGCAAGTTAGTTAGACAGAGACAATAAGATAAAGCTGATAACATTAACTTCTTTCTCTTTTTTCTTTTAATATATATAAAATAATGGATAAATTCATTGACTGATAACAAGAAACTCAGCTAAGGGAAAGAAGTAGATAAGTATCATTCAATGTATCTTTCCATGTTAGGGAGCATGATAAGGATGAGAAAGTCATATATTTATAAAAATAAGCTTCCATATCTACATTGTTTCAGTGGATGATGAAGCTCACATTATCATGCTTTTCTTTCATTGAAGTTTGCCTTCGTTTTTTATTTTCTTTTTTTTGTTTAAGCATTCATAGAGGTTTGGCTAATTTATATATTTGGTTTTAATTTGCTAGACGTGTTAGAGGAATATTATAATGTTGAGAATGAAGGGATACCTTTTGTATAATCAATTATTATGTATTTGTCCTAGTTCAGTATGGAACAGTAATGAATAATATATTTTTTTGGTTTATGTCGATAATTATGATGACAATTTAGCATGTTCCGTGGTGATCTGTGAGCAAGGGCAGATTGGCCTCTAGGTTTTAAGATATTTAGGTTTTAAAAATTTGTATTTATATATAAATCTAAAATGTATAAGGTGTTAAGTGTAAAATATCTAAAAATAAAACCTAGCTCTCCCAACTTGTGGATAGCCTCTTGGAACTTTTTTGGAGGAATAGAAGTGGAGGGTATGGATTGAAGTTGAAATTGAAGGAAACTAATCAAGGATCAATTAATGTCCGCGATATCAGTACTTTAGGAGCAAAATTGAAGATGAAGCCGACGGCCATCACGTGGAAGTCCATCATCCAAGATGAGAGAAATATTGAGGGAGTTTCCTTATGTTTCAATTATATTGAACCTTTTAGCTTCTGTTATGGATTTCTTTAATATTAGAGGCTAAACCATTATTAATGGCTTGGATTGATGAACCTTGAAATCGGTGACGGATCTTGACATTAAAGTTACAATTTCTTTTTCGATGTTATTTGCAAGAAAGTCATCTTCCATCTTGTTTTGTAGCTTTGTTTTGATGATTTTCATAGCCGAAAATGCTCATTCACTAGTTGTTGTTGAAACTGGGAGAGTTAAAACAAGTCATATCAATATACCAAGAAGATAATGTCTCTAATTTTCCTATCTCCTGCAAAATAGTGCATAACTGTGGCAAGGAAGAAAAGTTTTGCAGCTTTTCATCATTGTGCATATCATATTCAAAATGCTTCAACTAAAACTTCAAGTTCCACCTTTCTTGCTCACTAAAATGAATAGGTTAATAATTCTCTGCAAGGGTGCAAATATTATCAATATTAAAAGATCTATAATTTTATCTTGAATTCAAAGACGTGTTGAGTGTCAAAAGATCCATGGCTTGCACATTGAATCTAATATTTATCTCCTGTAATTAAAAATCAATAGCTTCATTAAATATATCAAAATGATATTGATGCTTTATAGTAATTTGACTTTGGTGTCGACGTTGACAATCACCTAATTGAGAACTCAAATCCAAAGCATTCAAATCATGCTTTTCACAAAATGATAAGACATTCTCAAGCAACATATTCCAACCTTCTTCCCTCATTTTTAAATCGATATTTTGTACTAGAAACCAAATGCATAGCATTTAAAATGTCTTGAGACTTTTGTTGCAAAGCTTGGCATAGTATATTAGTAATGGCCATGATCTCTCTTCATTAAGTGTAAAATGAAAATGAATTCAAATAATTGTATCATCTTCAAAGAAACACTAGCATCCCCTCTTTGAGAATAAGTAGATCCATCTTTTTCAATATTTTGATGGTCTGAGCAAGTAGCATCATACATTCTATTAAGGTTGCATATAGAATAAAAATGAGAACCCCAATTGTTATCACATGCTCATTTTAAAGTGCTAATTTGATTGCCATCTTTTCTAGTCGCATGCTCATCAATAGATATCATGCTTGCAATTTTAGTTGCTTGAGCAATTTGCAATTCTTTATGATGTTTACATGAGGCATCAACAGAGTTTATAATGAAAGTCAAATTACTGAAGAACTCATGAATAGAGTGTACCTCTCTAAATGAAACAGCTAGAGCTAATTATAGTCGATCAGCTAAACCATGTACATAGTCGATCAGCTAAATAATGTACATAATATTCTCCACGCTTGTTGCTAGAATCACCATAACCTTGACCATGACTGTTCTGAACATCAAGGGTGTGACGAGAAAGAATAGCACATATTTTATTTTTAAGAGTTGATGTAGATGTGTCCTTAACATGAGAAATATCAAAGAAACACTCCCGAATAATGCGACTTTCATCAACAAATCTCAATATAAGAGCCATTTGTCCTTTCTTAGATTCATCACCTGCCTCATTGACTATAATACAAAATTTTGAATCTCCAATACCTTTTCAAATCTTATTATGCACCTTATTTACAAGAATGTGCAAAATCTCCTTCTGAATTGAATGTAAAATATACTTTGTTTATTTTGGAGCATTTTCCAACACAGCTTTCTTAACTTGATCATTGTTAAAAGCCAAAAGTTCAATCAACTCAAGAAAATTTCCACAGTTCTTTGAATCAGGTGTCTCATCATGACCTCTAAAAGCACAAGCTTGAAATGCAAGTCATCAAACAACATCAAAGGAAGTCTTTACTCATAGTCAACTATTTAAAATTTGCTCTAAACTTTGCTTATGAATTACTTTATCAATGTGCCCATATTGTTTTTTCAACTCAGCACAATCTCTCACAAATTTAACCTTTTTCCGATTTTTAAATCTTGTAACTGTGAACATATCCCAACCAAGTTGGCCATTGGGTTTCATGTTAAAAAGGTAACATGGTAGACAATATGCAGTGTCTATTGTTGGAGAATACTCGAGCCATGGAAATCAAGCAAACCAAGAATA
>NC_052488.1:5033691-5070386 GCF_009730915.1 Dioscorea cayenensis subsp. rotundata | reverse complement strand
AACCGGATAAATAAAAAGATTTGAGTATTCGTCCTAAGAAGATTTTCATTAAATGAATTAAATAAAGCATAATTTAAAGAATACCCAAGAACACGGTTTTCCACCATTAAAGACGACTGAGAAATCAAACCCGATGATCGAGCACTCCCTCCTCCATTCACTTCAAATCAATCAACACACGAGACAACATTTGTTAAAAATCACTTTTAACAACAACTTAGTCATCTAACTTATTTTTAAGAAAGAACGTATTAAAAAGAGGCGAAATGATAGGTGTGTGGTGGTCGGCGTCAATAAAAGAAAACTAAAAAGGGATCAGCGAGTTCTTTTGGCGAGATCATTTGTAGCATCTGGCCATAGCTCCTCTTACATTCCCTTGGCTACTACCACATGCAAATCCTCTTTCTAAACTTACAAAAGTTTTACTCCTTTCTCTGTCCATTTTAACTTTCCACACGTCTATTTGTTTATATTAGAACCAACGCAGAATTAAAATAAACATTAAAATAGCCAGAACTACTATAAATAAAGACACGAAGCAATAGTTTTAACAAATCAAAGAAACAAACTTGCCTTCAACCATCAGCTACTAAAGAGATCTGAGATGTTCAAAGCCATGGCTACAGGTGAACATTGGGAAAAAGTTATATATATATATATATATGTGTGTGTGTGTGTCTATTTTAAATAATTAACATCTGAAAAGATAGAAATTTGTAGCAAAAGACATGAAAAGCTATCTTCTTGTTATATATATTTATAGAAAACTATGGAATTTTTTATATTAATCAAGGTTTAAAGAAAAGTTATATTAATTATACAATCATAATATAAATATATTATTATTTTTTCTTAATTTGGTATATATATATATATATATATTACTTTTAAAAGAATATGTACATAGTTTTATATAGTTATATTAAATTATTTGTTTAACACATGTTTAATATCATCTCATGTAATAACTAAGCCATGTTTTGCTGGATTTGATTGATAATATTTTAATATCACATTTTTATAGTTAATTTCTCATTCATAATGTTTTGTTTTAAATAAAAGTATATAAATTATATTAATATATATATTATTTACTAAATTAAGATCTTAAGAATTGAATTGTAGACAATTTAACACACTATTATCGTATTGATATGCCTGCGCGTGTGCAGACACTCAACAACCGCATATCACATCAACGAGAATCTTTCCTTGTCTCCGCAACTTTTCTTGAGTGTCTTGGTGTTGAGAGATGGGCATGTTGTTGATTACTATTGTTGTCCTCAAAAGCATTGGAGTTCATGAGTGGCCATGTCTTGGTTATTGATAGGCATATCAATGTAGTCACATGTTAAAAGAATATATTGTTTGCTTTAATAATTATAATTGGGTGTTATCGAAATTTCGGCAGTGAAATTAATGTTATCCACCATGAATTGAAATTACATCCATTCTTATAAAAATAAATCACTACAGAATAAAATCTTATAATGATCTTATTAATATGTTAAAGTCATACAAATATATATACTCTTAATAATATATAATATATTAATATTATATTAAAATTGTTCGCTTTATTTTAAAATAAATAAACTATTATTTAATATTTAATTATATTATGAGTCATTACTATATAATATTATCAATAAATATTAAAATGGGTCAGTTTGTAATTATACTATAATATTATTTCAATATGTTATATAGTTATAAACTATTAACAATATATAAAACCCTAATTACGATATGATGATAATTAAAATATATAAATAGTAGATTGGATAGTAATACAATAAATTTATGATATAGAAATACGTATAATATTTATTAATACATGATTTTACACTATTAATATTGATATGTTATAGTGTTTAATAAATTTGGTTTACTTGTAAAATGTTGTTAATCAATTGTTTTTATTATTATAATTAATTATATTATATTATTATCAATAAGGTTCTTTATTTTAATAGTAATAATTAATATCATATTTTTTAAATCATTATATATATATATATATAAATGGAGAACATTTATCGAAAGAGAGGGTGAAAAAAAATTATTTTTTATTTAACACATGAAGACAATTCTTTAAGAAAAAACATGAGAAAAGTCACGAACTGCAAGTGATTTTTTTTAGGATAATTCATAGCTAACTCTTCATTGTTCTTTAATTGTTTAGAAGTATATTTTTTTTTCATCTTAATCTTCAACTCCTACAGCTCATCATTAAGTTTAGAAAATTACTGAGCAAATTTTCGTTAGCATCTTTAAAATCATACATTTCTTATTTAAGTCCATATAATTCTCTTTAACTAACATCTTTAATGGTAGTATTATAAATATTTTGAAGATGTCATATAGATTGCAAAGTTACTACATTTTCAAGTTTTTTTTTAAATACGCCTTAAATCCAGATTTGTCATGTTTTTCAAGTTTGTCGAGGTAACAACAATAATTTCTTGATTTTTCAATATTTTAAAAATTAACTTGCAGATAAATTCAATTGTCATATTATTAGGAAAAAAATCAATAAAAAAACTAACGATAATAAAGTAGAAGATTCTTTAATGTATAATGAAATAATTTTTTTTAACACTACTTGTTTTAAAAAAAATAACAAATTATCCTTAAAAAAATATAAACTTAAGTTTTTTTCAAAAAAAAAAAGCTAAATAAGAAATTATATATATATATATATAGCTTATTGTTAACGGTTGAACTATATAGAATATATAAAATAAATCTTTAATCATATATTATAAATGCAAATTTTAAAACTTAAAAAAAATCAACGAATACCTATATATACATATACATAGCTTATTGTTAATGTCTGAACTATATAGATTTTTTAAAAATATATATATAATCAAATATTATTTAAAATATATATATATACTGTTTTCTCACGGGTTTAATTGCATGACTTTGAAAATTTTAATAAATCAAGTAGAACCTTTGGATAGGACTTCACAATTATCTATTATTTTCTTGTCCACGAAAGCTCTATTATTGGTTGTCCCCTTCAAGTAGAGCCTAAAGGCGCGATTTCAGCAAAAAAAAAATGAAAACATGTAGAAAAACTATATTCAATTAATATGAATTAATTTTAAGTTTTGTAAAAATATAATGGTACATTCATTGTACTTGCTAATTTTTAAAATGAAACAAAATAACATTCTCTACATCAACCCTTTTAAAAAAAAGATAAAGTTAGATTATGAAAATCCATGGAGACATTTCATATCATGTCTTTGTCATGAGAAATTATTTAATAATATATATTATTTAATAAAATTGTTTTAAATTCATGTTAAAAAATTATTTAATCAATAAGGATTCCAAGATTATATATGATTTAATAATACCCTTGATTATTATGTTTACAAAATAATTTAGTTACATAGACAAATATAATTAATTGATTACGATATATATTGTTGAAGTAAATAAAAAAAATATTAATGAAAATTAATTAGTGCAAAAAACCTTTAGATTTAAATCATGTTTGAAGTGATAATGTTTAATATGAAAACCAAAATTAATAAACAACTCAAATTCTTTTTAAAAATTAGCCACCATTTATTAGCACAAATTTCTATGGTTGAATTTGATTGAAATGAAAGGCAGGCTTTCAAATTGCAAGAGGCCACATTCGTAGGAGTAATTAGTCAAAGTAAGAGCATCTTTAATGGTGGTTTGGTGCTAGTATATTAAACACATGATTAAACTCTGTATAAAGAGGGACCATAATAAAAATAGAGACATTCATGTAAATAAATAATTAAAATAACATAGTTATTTATTAAAATGTAAAAACAATTAATTTAAAATTTAAATCATATATTAAAAGTAATTATTTAAAAAATATAAATAGAAGATAGATAATAAATTATTATATTAGAATTAATAAAATAAGCAAATAATATATTGTTTAAGTCCTGACATCGGATATTATTGTAATTCCAAAGCCGGGGTTACAATAATATCCCATAGTTTATGTTATTTTATTTTATTTTTGTATTTTTTTTAAAAAAATATTTCTTTTATATTTAATAAAGAATTTATTAAATTAAAGTTAATAGACATTGTTGTTATTAATAAAATAATTAAAGAATCTATTTTTTAAAAATATATTATTAAATGAACATTTAAAATAATTAAAATAATAATATAATAAAATGCATAGCTATGAATTATATAATGAATAAAAAATAATTAATATGCAAATAATTATTTATAGCTTAATTAACATGCTCTGTATATTTCATTTATATATTATATTTTTATAATATATATATATATATATATTATTAAATTTCTTGCCATTGGAAATTCTTATCATTTCAACATTCAAACTGGTTTAATTAATTATTATAATTTACGTTATCAATTTTATCTAATCATATTTTTTTTATCTTGTCAGTTTTATTCTTACAATAATTTGACTGTATGTTTAAAGGAATGTCGAATAGTTCTTCACATAATACTAACATATATTTTGGAAGCTTGTAAATAGAAAATAAATAACAAATTATTACATTATAATTAATAAAACAAGTAAATAATATATTTTTTTACTCCCGGTATGGGATTTAGACTGTTTAGTAACCCCGATACCGGGATTACAATAATATCCCTTAGTTTTTTGTATTTTATTTAATGTGTGTAAAAAGTTTTTTTTAAAAAAAATATATTTTATATTTAATAATGAATTTATTAAATTAAATTTAAAAGCCGTGGTTGTTATTAACAAAATAATGAAATAATATATTTTTAAAAAATATATTACAAAATGAATATGTAAAATAATTTAAATAATAATATAATAAAATTAATAGCTATGAAATATATAATGGATACAAAAAATTATCAATATGAAAATAATTATTTATAGCTTAATTAACATGATCTGTATTTTTAATTTATATATTATATTTTTATAATATATACATTTTTTTTTTTTTCATTTCTTACCATTGGCATTCTTATCATTTCAACATTCAAATTGATCTAACTAATTATTATAATTTACGTTATCAATTTAATCTAATCATATATTTTTTTTATCTTGTTATTTTGTATTCTTACAATACTTTGACTGTATGTTTAAAAGGGTGTCGAATAGTCCTTCACAAAATATTATTAGGTATTGACGTGTTTTGGAAGCTTAAAAAAAATTTAACTGTCTTATTTTTTATTTTAATTTATTCAAGGAAAAATATTGGATTTTTTTTTTTTAAATGAGTAATTGTGGATAAGCATATGTGATGTGTTTTGGCATTTAAATAAAAACTTTTAATTATTTATTATTTTTCCATGCCCAGTCTCTTCAAACTTTAATAATTGTTTATAATTATTATTAGAATAGGGGAAAAAATAATATTTTTAAAATAATATTTATTTTCTATATCACTACATCATTTTATGTTGATAACAATAAAAAAAATTTATTTAAGTTGTTTAAAAATAGGTTTAAAAGAGAATTATTTTAAAACGAAAAAAATAAAATTTATAATTATAAAATTTACAAAAAAGGCTTTTATATTTTCTGTATCTACGTATAAATTTTAAAAAAATATCATGTGATAAAAAATTTTAAAAATAAAAACTTTTAATTATATCATTATCCTCCTCTGGATCTAAAAGAGGGGAAAAACAAATCAAACCTTGAATAAAAAATCAAAGATAAGATACTTAAATGGTAAAAAATGGCTTTCTGATTTTTTTTTTCTACAATCTAGTACCTATAAACAAAAAATAAATAATATAAAAAATATTAAATGAAAATTTCATGAGGATAAAGGCAAATAAACAAAAAAAAATTAACAGCAATGGAACCATATCTAGTTTTTTTTCCCTCTAATATCCTACCCTGTTAAGAAAACCATAATAAAAAAATTTAATAAAATCAAAAAAGGTTTTTTTTTTAAAATATTGCTTTTTTTTAAATTAATTACTAAAATAGGTATTTTTAGAATTATTTACCAAATTAGGCATTTTTATTTTTTTAATATTAAATTTTAAATTTTTTTAATAGTTGTGGGTTCCACTGGTTTTTTAATATTAAAATTTTATTTTTTTAAAAAATCGGCAGGTCCCACTAGTTTTTTAATATTAAAATTTATTTTTTTAAAACTGAGATGGGTCCTACTAGTTTTTTTTAAATTAAAAACAATTTTACACTAAAACCCTTATCATTTCATAAAATGTTTTACAACTAGTTTTATTCCCACTTCTACTTTCACTAATCCTAACAGATAAAAATTATGGGTAATATTCGGTTAAAAATTTAAAAGATAAAAATTATTGTGGTTAAAATTTTTTATATACATTAGAATTAAAATTATCTCCAATAATACATAAAAATTAAAATTATCTCCAATATTTATGGATCTTTCATACAATATTGCTTGTGTATTTTCACAAAAAGAAACTTGGACGGTTTATATAGGCCTCCACCTAACAAATGGATGGTTATGATGAATTTGACCCAATGGCTCTTATGAATGGGGTAGGTGCCACTTGCCACCAATAATTCAGCCCATCAATCCCCCAATAATACTCTCCACCTACCCTAACAATTACATCTTTTACTATGAGATAATTTTTAGGCCTCCACCTAACAAATGGATGGTTATGATGAATTTGATCTAATAGCTCTTGTGAATGGGGTAGGTGCCACTTGCCACCAATAATTCATCCCATCAACCCCCAATAATACTCTCCACCTACCCTAACAATTACATCTTTGATTATTCTAATATTGGAGATAATTTTAATTTTTATGTATTATTGGAGATAATTTTAATTTTTATGTATATAAAAAATTTTAACCACAACAATTTTTATTTTTTAAATTTTTAACCGAATATTACCCATAATTTTTATCTGTTAGGATTAGTGAAAGTAGAAGTGGGAATAAAACTAATTATAAAAAATTTATAAAATTATAAGGGCTTTAGTGTAAAATTGTTTTTAATTTTAAAAAAACTAGCAGAACCCATCCGGTTTTAAAAAAATAATTTTAATATTAAAAAATTAGTGGGATCTGTAGTTTTTCTAAAAAATAAAATTTTATTATTAAAAAACTAGTGGAATCCATAACTATTAAAAAATACTAAATTTTAATATTAAAAAAAATGTCTATTTTGGTAAATAATTCTAAAAATACCTATTTTAGTAATTAATTTAAAAAAAAGCAATATTTAAAAAAAAAGCCCATCAAAAAACTTGGTAGTATTTTTTTCCCCTAATCTTATACCTATAAAATAAACCTTCAATGGCGAATTAAAACACAAAATCAATTATATATTTGAACAAACCATTCGAAATTATTTACCCTCAGGACCTAGATCACAATGCTTTTGATGGTCATGGTGATGGTGATGTTGATGTCATCAATAGCTCTGGTGGCAGATTTGTTGTGATGAAGTTATATCGGCACAGCAGTAGTGACCGGAGAAGGAAAGAAAATTTGGCGATGCAGGTAGGCCGGTGGCAGACCTGGGGAAGTGAAAGCGTTAGATCTGGGGAAAGATCAATTGCGGCGTGGTAAGATCCGCCAGTAGTGACCAATGGAAGAAGAGGGTGAGCAGAGAGGCGATCTGGCGCGGGCGGAGATCTAGCGTGGTTGGATATTTTTGTTTACACCCAAGAGAGGAGGAAAGGAAAAGAAGGGACGCGGTAAATCTGGTGTGGGACAGTCGGAAGATCTGGTATGAAGCGGTTAGATCCATCAGAGGTGACCGGAGTTGAAAAAAAATCGATGGAAAGGAGGCCTGCGGGTGGAGATCTGGCGCGTGTGGATATTTTTTCTCACAAACTAGAGAGGAGCAAGGGAAAAGAAAGGACAGAGGGGGAATGTGTACAGTTATACTATTATTAATTACAATGTTTTTTTAGCTTCTAAAAGTAAAACTTTAATCATTTTCTGTATTTACATATATATATATATATATAACAAAAATTTAAAAGACAATAATAATTATGTGTGTATATATATAAATGGACAACATTTATTTAAAGAGAGGAGATAACACTTTTTATTTTTTATTTAACAGATAAAGACAACTATCTAAGCAAAACCAGGAGGAAAGTCACGAATCGCAAGTGCTCTTTTTTTAGGACTATTCATAGCTAAACCTCATTACTCCTGATTGTTTAGAAATATCTTTTTTCATCTTAAGCTTCAACTCCTCCAGCTCATCAGTAACTTTAGAAAGTTTATCAGCCAAATTCTCATTTGCATCTTTCAAATCCTCCGTTTCATATTTAAGTCCATATAATTCTCTTTCACTAACATCTTTAATAGCAATATTATAAATATTCTGAAGATGTCTTATAGCCTGCAAAGTTGCTTCATTTTCTGCTTCTTTTTTTAAACATGCTTTAAATCCAGATATCTCATGCTTTCCAAGTTTGTCTTCAAATTTCACCTTCGCGACAAAACTTGGTCCATGATCTGGCCCGCTTTTCTCACATTCATAGCTTGCTGATGGTAATTTTAATTTTTCTAGTATTTCCTTAAATTACCTTAAATTGCGCGGTAACAACAATAAGTTCCTGATTTTCCATTTGTTTTAAAAATTACCTGCAAATAAATTAAATAATCTGATTATCTAAAACAAATATTAATTTAAAAACTAAAATTAATAAAGTTGAAGTGTTCTTCCTTAAAAAAAAGTTTACTTTTACACTAATTTTTTTATTTAAAAAAAAAAGAAACTATTCTTAAAAAACAAACATAAAAGTGCTTTTTTTAAAGTAAGTGTTGAAGGAATTTGACATAAGGGACGTTAATTTATTAAATAAATTATTGTTTAGAAATCAGTCTGATTTTAATTATTTTAAAATTAAATTATGTGTTGAATTATAGAATAATTATTTAGTTTTTTATGAGGAAAAAATGATGCATTTAATTTTAGAAAAAATTCAATTATCATATTATTATAGACAAATATTAATAAAAAATTAAGGATATAAAAAAAGAATATATGTTTACTTTTACACTACTTATTTTAAAAAAATATAATCTTTAATAAGATATCCAAATATAAACTACGTTTTTTTTTTGAAAAAAAAACATTTTTAAAATGTAAGTGTTGAAGGAAAATGACAAAGAGGATGTTAATTTATTAAATAAATTTTGTTTTAGGAATTGGCGCGATTTTAATTATTTTAAAATTAGTTTAATCTGAAAAAAATTATGAATTCTGGTTGTTGAAATTGGAGAGCATATAATTAATTTTTTATATAATATTGCATTATATTTAATTTAGGCTATTTGGTTATTTATTTTAAACCAGAATATAAAAGAAGTTAAATGTTAGTATAAATACTATATGTTAAATAACAGAATAATTTTTAAGTTTTTAATGAGTAAAAATAATGCATTTAATTTTAAATTATCTAGTTTGTTGTAGCCTGAGATATCTATATACATGAATATTGATGAAATTAAAACAATATATTAACTTGTTAATGTTATAAAATTTTAAAATATTTATAAACAGATATTATGAAAGCAAAATTCTTAAAAAAACAAATCTACACATACCTGGCTATTATTGAAGTTGATTGCATGACAAATCTTCAGCTCTGTGTATATATATAAAGGATTTAACTGTTTAAAGATATTGTTAGATTAAAAAAAAAACTGTTTATTCATGGTTTAATGGTTTGCTTAATAATTTATATAGGTTTTGACTTTTTAAGCATCCTAATGCATTGATTGTTGGTATGATTCATTTGATTAAATTCTTTTCATGAAAGTGACAGTTAATGCATTTAATAAAAGTTGTATAGAGCCAATTGATTTGAAAGGATGCTTTTATTAGCAATGAAGAATCATCTTTATTAGCACGAATTTCTATGGTTGAATTTGATTGAAATGTGCAAGAGGCCATATTAGTTGGAGTGATTACTCAAGCAAAGAACATCTTTTAGTGGTTTGATATGAATATATTAAACCCATGACCATTAAATTCTATATAAAAAGGGGCTATAATAAAAATAGAGACGTTTATGTAAATAAATAATTAAAATAACATAGTTAAACTTACCTAAACGGGTTACAATAATCTCCCATATTTTTTTTTTAGTTTATGTGCGTAATTTTTTTAAAAAAAATTAAACATTTTATATTTAATAAAGAATTTATTAAATTAAAGTTAAAAAACGTGGTTGGTATTAATAAAATAATTAAAGAATATATTTTTTTAAAAAATATATTAAAAAATGAATATTTTAAATAATTTAAAGGGAAAATTACTGTTCACCCTTTGTAATTTTCAAAACTTCCCAAAAACCCCGTCCTACTTTTACACACACCGGACAGCCCTTCCGTTAGTGTTTAACTTCCCTTTTACCCCCTACTTTTCACTTCAAATGGGTCCATGTTGTGAAATCCCATTTTTGCCCTTGAAAATGGTGGGGAAAAAAAGCGTCAAATCACATCATGTCCAACCTTTTCAAGGGCTTTCTCTTGGTTTCTGATAGACAATGCCTAGAAGTTGTATTACATCTTGTTCTTCTCCTCATTTCTCCTAATTTGGTTTGTTCGACTTCAGTTCTGCCGGTTTCGTAATATGGTGAGAATCTCTTCGTTGCTATCATTTTGACCATTCTGCGGGTGTTTATTATGGAGGGTTTTTGCGGTAATGATAGATGTAAATCTGTTTCAGGAAACGAGTCTGGGTGAAATTTATCATACCCGAAATATATAAATCGGTTTCTCCAACAGATAATGAAGTTGATTTCCATCAAATTGGTCAAGTGCACTCCATCTTCAAATGAGCTGTAGTCGATCTTGTTGTCGAGACAGACGATGTGCCATTGTCGAATCCTACTGAAAACGAGTACATTTCGTTGTAAAGTTCTTCTCGTTTATGGTTATCTAGTTATATATTTTAAATACTGTTTAACTCTTTGCTATTATCTGTTTAAATATATTACAAATTTGTTTAATAATTGTCATCTCCGTTTAAATTTATCTTTAGCTGTTTAACTATTCATATTAACGTGTAAATTCTCAAAGTCTCTGCGTAAAATATTGATCTTTTCTTTTGAACTAAAGTGTTGGCAGGTGGCAGGTGGCAAGCTTATGGTATCCCGTGCATAAGAATTAATGACGGCATTAATTCTTGTGCACGGTAACATAAATATCCGAACACCCATTCGTTGTGATCAGTCAATCTCGGTCCACTGTGTGTTTTACTTTTTCTCGGATATGAAGCGTCAACCTGCTTGTGGACTTCACACCATAAATGACAAGGAAGAACCCTTCCCATGGACAACTACTCCTCGTCGTCCTCATCCTCCTCATCTACTTCCTGTGTATGATATTCGCTGGAGTCAGACGAAGATTCGAAGATCAACTCTATCTTAAAGGATGTCTCATGATCCTCCTCATCTTGAGAATCAATCAGCCGTAATCACGCAACAAGTTAAACTATCTTTTCCTGCCCAAGTCAAAATTCCCGCATAATTGCCTGAATGCAGAGGATTCTCCAGCGGTGGATGACGGGTAAGCAATTAAGCGGGCATTTTGACTTGGGTAAGAAAAGAAAGTTTTCACTTATTGCGTGATTGCGGAGGATTCTCTAGAGGAGGAAGATCATGAAACATCCTTTAAGACGGAGTTGATATTTATCACTTGAGAATTGTTCTTACCGTTTAAGAACCTTATGTCAGTGTACAAATATTATTTTCTGTGTTTAACTATCAGGATCTTCGCTTAAGTCAGACCATGACACATTGATTAATAGACGTTTTCATGAATGTGTTTGCTTAACCTTTTTTAATGTGTTGCGTTCTACGTTGTGCAGGTTCATGTTGATGGGCATGTTATGCAACCACCGTGAGCATTCGAATGTACAGACACTTGGTGAGTCAAACCGAAATCTTAATAGAGGAACGAGGGTCGACTCGCGAGTGTCCAAGGTCCGAGAAGATGTTGTAAATGTTGTAAATGTTGTAAATGTTTTATTTTAAATGAAACAAGCTTATTTGAGTGTGAACTTCTGATATTTAATCAGATTCTCCATTGTAACCGTTTAAATATTTTAAACAAACAAACTTATTTGAGTGTCAACTTGTGATAACTTGTGAAATTTAAATAGAGACATAGTAAAAACAATTTGAGAAACAAAGAACGACATTTTAAACAATACAAAAAGTTAAACAATAATCGATTTACTCTTTAAACAATGACAACGGTGTTTAAGCAAATACATAAAGATGTTTAAACAGTGACCCAGGAGGTACCCATCTTCAACGCGATGTCAGTGAAAGCATTCAATTTAAATAATAACATATATTTTAAAACAGTTAAATCACTATATTTAAACGGTTTACATATTATTTAAATGATATAGACTTTAGTTAAACAGTTAACCGTTATTTTAAACACTATATGTATCGGTTTAAATATAAAAAGCTTGACGTTTAAACAGAGACTCATGTTGAGGTGAGAACTTTCATTCGAGCGATGACAATATGTCTTCCTCGCGACAGTGACATATATTTCTTTTTTTGCCCTTGAGATGGAGGGAAAAATACCGCCCAATCACATCACGTCTAGTCTAACCTCTATGCATACAACTGTGCACTTTTTTATTTGTCTTTATGATTGTTGTTTGTTCTTTACATCTTCTTCTTCTTCTTCTTCTTCTTCTTTTTGTTCTTCTTTTCATTTGGTTTGTACGATTTGGTTTCCGGCAGATATATTATGGAGAGTTTTTGTGGTATTGCTAGATTCAATGGGGAGGGAAGAGTGCTAATGTTCACGGCTCAGACTTCTTGGGAGTTGGTGTTAGCTGAGATATGTGAGTGATGGCGTCTCGAAGTTTCCCTTGTCAGGGTGAAGTTTATCATACCCGATGGATATAAAACGGTTTGTCCAATAGAAAACGATGTTGACTTCCAGCGGATGTGTCACGTGCACTCCATTTTCAAATGCACTGTAGTTGATCTTGTTGTCGAGACAGACAATGTGCCATTGTCGAATCCTAATGAAAACGAGTTTTACTCATTGTAAGTTCCTTCTCTTTTATTTGATCCAGTTGTATGGGTTCATTATTGTTTAAGCATGTCAGTCACTGGTTAACATCTTGTACTATTCATTTAAGTTAATTGGTCACTGTTTAAGTATTTAATTTAACGTTTAAATATTTACATTATCACTTAAACATTCTATTCTCTGCTTAACATATTGATCTTTTCATTTAACTGAAGTGTTGGCAGGAATTCAGATTCTGCGAGTGCTCCCGTTTAACCCCATGGTGACCCTGACGGTGTGGGATGTCTTCCTTCCTCGTCAGATCATTCTGAAGTGCTATCGTTGGATATCGGACAACGTTTTGACAGTGTTGAACATTTTTGGGACGTACTTCGAAATTTTGCAATCAAACGGAATTTTGACTTCAAATTCATAAAGAACGAAAAAACATCGGGTGACTGTGGAATGCGCTGCCGATGGTTGTCGTTGGCACCTTCATGCATCAAAAGAGCATAATAAAAATACTTTCAAAATCAAGACAATCAACCCGTCACACACTTGCGGTGGTGGAATAGGTTCGGCGTCACATCCGAAAGCGTCCAAAAAATGGGTAAGCGCACGAGTGATTCAGAAGCTCAAGGACCGGCCCTTGTACAAGGCCATCGACATTCAGAAGGACATGTTGCGGGAACATGGTGTCCACATAAAATACAAGCATGCTTGGTTGGGAAAAGAGCATGCCTGGGTGGTCCTCGACGGCAGTGACATCTCCAGCTACGACTGTTTGCTTTGGTATGTGGATAAGGTGGATGAGACAAACCCCGGCAGAGTTGCGATCGTGGAAAGAGACGGTGATCATTTTAAACGTGCATTCTTTTCTTGCAGGCCGCTGCTGTTTCTCGATGGTACCCACCTCTTTGGAAAATATCGGGGTACACTACTGGGTGCCACAGGGAAAGATAGAAACAATGGTTTTTTCCACGTCGCCTTCGGTATAGTCAACAACGAGACCAACGCCAATTGGACTTGGTTCATATTCAAGTTAGGCGATGCTTTATACGAGGAAGGAGATTATAATGAGATAATTACGTTCGTGTCGGACAGGTCCAAGGGCCTTGTGAACACAATTGGGAGAGTCTTCCCTTCTTCGCCACATGCATACTGTCTTCGACATTTGGAGGCCAATTTTATGAAAGCCAATGTCAGACTTGGGAAGGCATTGAGGGAGGAGTGCTGGTCTATATGCTTTCGCATTGCGTGGGCATCCACGGCTAAAGAATTCGACGATACCGTGAATGAACTGCAAGCCACATCACCCGAAGCCCATCACTGGTTGATTAATAAATCATATATAGCACATTGGTCGAATTATCTGTTCAGAGGTGATCGTTAGGGTGAGATGTATTCAAATGTCGCGGAGTCGTTCAATGCTTGGATCAAAGAAGCTCGTCATTTACCGGTGACGAAAATGGTCGACTCCATAAGGTCTGCGAATGTTGATTTACACTTAACATTTAGTGTTACCCTTTAAACATTTTCCATCTTTGTTTAATTAGAATTGTCTGACTTTAAATATTAATTTAATCGTTTAACTATTTACAATAATGTTTAAACAAGTTTACCAATTATTTAACCATCACTGTATTTGTTTAACCTTATTTGCCAGGTTCAAGTTGATGCGCATGTTATGTAACTGGCGTGAGCAAGCGAACAAATTGGAGACCTACTTATGCCCAGACATACACTCGAAGGTTGAGATAATTGTCGAGCATAGCCGAAATCTTCGTGTTGGTCGTTGTGTCGATGATCGTTACGAAGTGATCGACCAGTGCAGCAACTCTGTAAATCTTGCCATAAGAAGTTGTTCATGTCGAAGGTGGCAAGTTTATGGTATTCCTTGCAAACACGCTTGCGCTGCAATAATGCAGACAAACACCAACATACTTTAATCTCAGGTAAGGAACGTCTGTCTGCGGTAGCCGTAGCTTCTCACCCCAAAGTAATTGTTCGATAAACGGCATGACATAGACGGCGCAATCGACGCTTCCTTGTTTTTGCCGTGGGGTTTCCATGTCGTAAACGAGTGGGTACTTTGCGGTCGCTGACTCGTCGAACTCCATATCGACAGCCGTATCGAATAGATTCCGCTGTCGAGATATGCAAGTTGAGATTAAAATACCGATTAAATAACAAACACTATTAATCGAACATAATTAAAGAACTTACCATGTCCAACGCGTCTTTTTCGTACCCTGCGCATGAAGAATAATGCCTATATTTTTGTTTGTCATTGTCAAGGACAACGACATGGAAGTGGTCATTCATGATTATCGGGAGGATGACAATTTAAACTTCATACAAGTTGCGCACAGCATCTCTGAGCATAGCCATAGTTATTTCATGTGCGTCGTCCTGCTTTGACATAAACAGCGCCAGCGGTCTTGTGATGGAGGCGCGCTTCTTGTAAGGATATGGCACTTTGCTCAGCGACTTTTGTATTATGTATACAAAAGCGTCCATCACATCATCTATGACCATCTTCTTCCCCTCAAGCAGAGTGTATAATTTGTCCCGTGTGGTACTGATAGCGTCATTCTTCCACATGACAGTGCTGAGGTTAAACTATAACAGATATAATTAGACCATATTCTAAATATTTAAATGATATTATCAATTTTCAAATGATATTATAAATAATTAAACATTAAGTAGATAAATTAAATGATAATATATAAACATTTAAACACTATCATAAAAATGTTAAACACTATCATAAAAACTTTAAACACTATCATGAAAACTTTAAACTTACCTGTCCATACGGCAATTAAGGAAGATCTTCATCAACTCCTGCTCGTATTTGTTAAGATGCGATTGGCCAACCCATTTTTTCTTCTTCGGAACGAAGACTTGTCGAGCCGTCTCGTCCCATTTTTGATTGGCCTTGATCATCTCCCTCGTTGCTCGGTCGGGGTCTTCATGGGGCACTGTCGTTGAGCCTTGACGGTGTTCAGCACCAGCAGCATCTTCCTTCGATGCGGGGACGGTGACAGCATCAACCGCAGACACATCCTTACATGGTTGTTGTTGTTGTTGTTGTTGTTGTGGGATTGTGTCTGGCTTCGATGCGGCGACGATGGCGACAGCATCAACCGCAAACACATCATTACATGGTTGTTGTTGTTGTGGGATTGTGTCTGGTTTCGATACGGGGACGATGACAGCATCAACCGCAGACATACCCTTATATGCTTCTTTTTGTTGTGGGATTGTGTCCTGCTTCGATGCATTACTGTCGGCCACGGCAACAGATTCAACGATCTTCTCAACCGTGGCCACGGCAACAGTATCAACGGGAGACACATCCTTAGCTTGTTCTTGTTCTTCAGGGATTGTGTCCATCTTTGATGCCGCACTCTCGGCAGCCGGTTCTACCGGGTCGGGGATTTCGTTAACAAGAGAGTAAACGATCTTCTCAACCGCGGTAACGGCCACATCATCTACGATGTCCTCCACCGTCATGGCCATGTCATCAACGGCGACAGACTCAGTAACAGCATCAGCCGCTGATGGTGTTGCTATTGTTTCATTGTCAGCCAGTGGTGGAGACAGAGGCAGTATTGTTCTCCTCTTTTTCTCAAGTCTCTTCGAATGTGGCCGTCTTGGAATGGCCACCCTGATGATGTCATCGTCGTCAAATTCCGACGGCTCGTTCGTCTCGGGTGCTTCATTTCTTTGGAGGGACGGCGAAGTCGATTGTGAACGTCCTTCCAGTGCCTCAACACGAGCGGCAAGCCGAGGAAACTCGGTCATCAATATCTGGCACGCCTGCATAAGAGTTGCAGTGACATCTTCGCCTAATGTCGTCGGTGGGGTTGCCACAGTCGGAGGGGCTGCCATAGTCAGGGGGGCTGCCACAATTGGGGGGACTGTCGTTGTCGTGGTAGGGGGGGTTGTTGCAATCTGGCGGGGTAGGGGAGGGCTTCTCCGGCGTCGAGGAATGCGTGTGCGTGGTGGGCTGGAAGTAGGAGAACGGCGTTAAGCGCGCACGATAGAGGTTGCCCTCTCATCCTGCCTCTGAGCAAGTAGTTCCGGAGCAATAACATCCATCCGTCGGTTGGCCCCAATAAATATTTCTTCTTCAGCATTCGCCGGAACCAGCTCAGGAAACTAATATATGTAAACCAAACAATTTCAAATGAAATCATTCGGGTTTTAAACTATAAAAAAACTATATTTAAACAGAGTTTTTTTATATTAAACATTATAAAATATATTTAAACGGAGAACAAAAATATTTAAACCTTTATGAATAAATTTTAAAGCTCAGAAATAATAAATTTAAACGCTAAATAATATGTTTTAAACATTAAAGACTTCATTAAACACCGTCCCATGATTTATTACCTCTTTTTCATTCGAGCGATGACAAAGTCGGTTTCTACCGTCGCTTGCTTCCGGTAACTACTTTCAACGTAGCACGAGATCCTTGGGATCTTGCCGAAACGGACTTTTTCCCGTTCCGGGTCAGCCCGTAAAACCCAGACGTTAAGCGCGACCGAGCAACCCTTAATATACCCCCGTGTTGGTCTTCTTCCCGGCGCATCTATCTTGCACTCTAGCGGCTGCTTGTGGAATGTCCTCCATAAGCCACTTGTGCGTCGCCTGTGCCCATGCGTATCGCCCAATGGCGGGTAGATCATCGACATAATTAACGATCCAGTTCGGAACCGAGCATGATGTATTTGGGAAGAGGACTGTACCCATGAGGTACACTATCAGGAGTTTGACAAAATTTTCTTCTTCCCTCCTCTGTCGAACAAGTTGGACAAGAGTGCTCTTGATGGAGTCTCTATATCTCTCGTAGGTTTTTGATAAATACCTCCCTTCGAACGTTGAGCGGGTTTTATTCTTCTTAAACACGACTAAGTCGCCATCACAACGCAGACCAAGAACGAGGGCCACATCTTGAGGCCTGAAACTCAGCAGGCTTTCCCCGATCCTAAATTTATTGGTGCGGCCATCGTACCTTTGCAATAGAGAATCAAGAAGGGCCCTCTCTTGGTATATAGCTTCCAGCTCAGTGAATGATCTCCCAGTATCGAGGGGTCATGTTATCTTTCAATTCAGCTAAGGTCTCCACTACCGGTGTCAAATAGCATAGCCCATTAACTAGGTTGACCGCCATAGTCACAAGCCTACGACAATAACAACACATTCAACATGCAGTATTCACAAATGTTTAAGCGGAAATATAAGATTTTAAACGGTAACCTTCAGTTCTTAAACAGGGATATCAATTGTTAAACAGAGACCTAGTTTATTAAACAGAGACAATAATACTTAAACAGAAACAACAAAATTTAAACTGTAACATCTCATTTCTTAAACGTAAACGTCATTTGTAAAACTGCAACCATATCAAATGAAAGGGGAAATGTACATTATAAATATTACACAAATCATAACAATCGAAAAAACTATTTCGATAGTGTATACAGACGAAAACGCAAAACAACACAAAACCCCAGCCGAGAAATTACCCTGCAGACTAACAAAACCCCATCCGAGAAATCCCCCTGCAGACTTCAATATCTTCCAACAAAAACAGGAGCACAAAACGAAACCGAAAAACTTTCTTTGTAACAGAATAGTTAACATAAAACCATACTCAATACCTTAGATTACAAACTGATGAAATGCCAACTACTTGCGCGGGACTTCTCCTTCGAGATACCGGTGGAAAGGGAAAAGCTGCAATTACATAGGCTGCACCGGTAGAGACAACTTCGGAGACAGCTTCGGAAATGGAAAAACTGAAGACGCGAGTTGAGAAAAAGCTCAGTAAACGGCTCCAGTAAATTCCTCTCTTGGGGTTACCCTACGAAAAACCCCCCCACTTCCTCTCATACCGCCGAAATGGCTACAGCCACGACTCCCCATGCAAGGGCATTTTCGTCCATAAAATTTGAAAATCACTCCGTTGACATCCGTTACATGCTTTGGGGGTTTGTAAAACATAGAGTTAAAAAGGAAGGGGGTTTTGGGGAGTGCAAAATTAACAGGGTGTTTTTGGCAATATTGCAAACTTAGAGAGTGTTTTTGGCAATTTCCACTAATTTAAATAACCCCGATGCCGGGTTACAATAATCTCCTATAGTTTTTTATATGTGTGTAAATTTTTTTAAAAAAAAACTAAATATTTTATATTTAATAAAGAATTTATTAGCGGGGTTACTAACCCCGACACCGGGGTTACAATAATCTCTGCTGGGTTAGTAACCCCGATGCCGAGTTACAATAATCTCCTATAGTTTTTTGTTTACTTTATTTTATGTGCGTTTTTTTAAAAAAAAACTTAAACATTTTATATTTAATAAAGAATTTATTAAATTAAAGTTAAAAGATGTGGTTGTTATAAACAAAATAATTACATAATATATTTTTTTAAAAAAATATATTTAAAAATGAATATTTAAAATAATTTAAATAAACCCGATGCCGGGTTACAATAATCTCCCATAGTTTTTTTCTATGTGTGTAAATTTTTTTAAAAAAATTTGTTAAATATTTTATATTTAATAAAGAATTTATTAGCGGGGTTACAATAATCTCCGCGGGGTTAGTAACCCGATGCCGGGGTTACAATAATCTCCCATAGTCTTTCTTATTTTATTTTATGTGCGTATTTTTTTAAAAAAAAATTAAACATTTTATATTTAATAAAGAATTTATTAAATTAAAGTTAAAAGACATGGTTGTTATTAATAAAATCATTAAAGAATATATTTTTAAAAAAATATATTAAAAAATGAATATTTAAAATAATATAAATAACCCCGATGCCGTGTTACAATTATCTCCCATAATATGAAAATAATTATTCATAGCTTAATTAACATGCTCTGTATATTTCATTTATATATTATATTTTTATAATATATATATATATATATTTCATTTCTTGCCATTGGGCATTCTTATCATTTAAACATTCAAATTGATTAAACTAATTATTATAATTTATGTTATCAATTTAATCTAATCATGTATTTTTTTTCTAATCTTGTTAGAGAGAGAGAGAGTTTGCGGATAGCTGTTAATGTTTTTAAAAAATAAATTATTAAAAGCTGCTATCTATTTTTTATTATATATATGGGTTATAATATATATATATACACATATGTTAATTTATTTAGTTTTCTTTTCTTCCCATTGGTCATTTTTAACATTTCGAAATATAAATTAATTTTACTTATTATTGTAATTTACATAATCAATTTAATCTAATTTTACAAACTGCTTTTGAGTATGTTTTATCTTTCTAGCTTTATTCTTATATTGTTTTTCATTTATTTTAAACATGATGTGGAAGAGGCCTTCACATAATATAACTGGCACGTAGTTTGAGATTTTAAAAGTAATTAGAAATATCCAACTTTGTGTATATATATATATATATAAATAATTTAACTATTTTAAAGATAAAGTTAGATTAAAAAAATATACTGTTTATTCACGGGTTTATTTTTTTTGCTTAATAATTTATATAGGTTTTGAATTTTTAAACACCCTAACGATCAACGCATAAGAGCCAACTGATTTGAAAGCAGGCTTTTATTTGCATTGAAGAAGCGTCTTTATTAGCACAAATTTCTATGGTTGAATTTGATTGAAATGAAAGGCAAGCTTTTCAAATTGCAAGAGGCCACATTCGTGAGAGTAATTAGTCAAAGTAAGAGCATCTTTAATGGTGATTTGATGCTAGTATATTAAACCCATGGACATTAAACTCTGTATAAAGAGGGACTATAATAAAAATAGAGACGTTCATGTAAATAAATAATTAAAATAACATAGTTATTTATTAAAATGTAAAAACAATTAATTTAAAATTTAAATCATATATTTAAAGTAATTATTTAAGAAATATAAATAGAAGATAGATAATAAATTATTATATTAGAAGTAATAAAATAAGCAAATAATATATTGATTAAGTCCCACATCAGATATTATTGTAATTCCAAAGCCGGGGTTACAATAATATCCCATAGTTTATGTTATTTTATTTTATTTGTGTATGTTTTTTTTAAAAAAATTATATCTTTTATATTTAATATAGAATTTATTAAATTAAAGTTAAAAGACGTTGTTATTATTAATAAAATATTTAAAGAATATATTTTTAAAAAATATATTATCAAATGAATATTTAAAATAATTAAAATAATAATATAATAAAATGCATAGCTATGAATTATATAATGAATAAAAAAAATATTAATATGAAAATAGTTTTTTATAGCTTAATTAACATGCTCTGTATATTTCATTTATATATTATATATTTATAATATATATATATATATTAATTTCTTGCTATTGGAAATTCTTATCATTTCAACATTCAAACTGGTTTAACTAATTATTATAATTTACTTATCAATTTTATCTAATCATTTTTTTATCTCATTATTTTTATTCTTATAATACTTTGACTGTATGTTTAAAGGGGTGTCGAATAGTTCTTCACATAATACTACTATGTATTGACATGTATTTTGGAAGCTTATAAATATAAGATAAATAATGAATTATTATATTATAATTAATAAAATAAGTAAATAATATTTTTTTTTTACTCCCGGTATGGGATTAAACTGTTTAGTAACCTCGATACAGGAATTACAACAATATCCCTTAGTTTTTTGTATTTTATTTAATGTGTGTGAAAAGTTTTTTTTTTTAAAAATAATTTATATTTAATAATGAATTTATTAAATTAAATTTAAAAGACGTGGTTGTTATTAACAAAATAATGAAAGAATATATTTTTAAAAAATATATTACAAAATGAATATGTTAAATAATTTAAATAATAATATAATAAAATTAATAGCTATGAATTATATAATGGATACAAAAAATTATCAATATGAAAATAATTGTTTATAGCTTAATTACCATGATCTGTATTTTTAATTTATATATTATATTTTTATAATATATACATATACATTTTTTCATCTCTTACCATTGGCCATTCTTATCATTTCAACATTCAAATTGATCTAACTAATTATCATAATTTACGTTATCAATTTAATCTAATAATATATTTTTTTTATCTTGTTATTTTTTATTCTTACAATACTTTGACTGTATGTTTAAAGGGGTGTCCAATAGTCATTTACAAAAATATTATTATATATTGACGTGTTTTGGAAGCTTTAAAAAAAATTAACCGTTTTATTTTTTATTTTAATTTATTCAAGGAAAAATATTGAAATTATTTTTTTTTAATATGAGTAATTGTGGATAAGCACATGTGATGTGCTTTGCATTTAAATAAAAACTTTTTAATTATTTATCATTTTTCCATGCCCAGACTCTTCAAACTTTAATAATTGTTTATAATTATTTTAGAATAGGGGAAAAAATATTTTTTTTAAAATAATATTTATTTTCTATATCACTACATCTTTTTATGTTGATAACCATAAAAAAAATTATTTAAGTTGTTTAAAAATAGGTTTTAAAAGAGAAATATTTTTAAAACGAAAAAAAATAAAATTTATAATTATAAATTTACAAAAAAAGGTTTTTTATATAGAAACTTTTAATTATTATCATTATCCTCCTCTGAATCTAAAAGAGGGGAAAAAACAATTCAAACTTTGAATAAAAAATGGCCTTTGTGATTTTTTTTTCTACAATCTAGTACCTGTAAACAAAAAAATAAACAATATAAAAAATATTAAATTAAAATTTCATGAGAAGGAAGGCAAATAAACAAAAAATAATAATAACAGAAATGGAACCATTTTTTGTTTTTTTTCCTCTAATATCCTACCTTGTGAAGAAAACCATAATAAAAAAAATTTAATAAAATTAAAAAAATAAGGAAGATAAACAATATCTTTCTTTGTAGTATTTTTCCCCCTAATCTTATACCTGTAAAATAAACCTTCAACGGCGAATTAAAACTCAAAATCAATTATATATTTGAACAAACCATTCGAAATTATTTACCCTCAGAACCTAGATCACAATACTTTTGATGGTCATGGTGATGGTTATGTTGATGTCATCAATAGCTCTTTTGGCTGATTTCTTGTGATGATGTTAGATCGGCACAGCAGTAGTGACTAGAGAAGGAAACGAAATCTGGCGTGCAGGTAGGCCGGTGCCAGACCTGGGGAAGTGAAAGCGTTAGATCTGGCGAAAGATCAGCTGCGGTGTGGTAAGATCCGCCAGCAGTGACCGGTGGAAAAAGAGGGTGGGCAGAGATCTAGCGTGGGTGGATTTTTTATTTTTTTTACACCCAAGAGAGGAGGAAGGGAAAAGAAGGGACGGATCAAATCTAGTGTGGGACAGTCGGAAGATCTGGTATGAAGCGGTTAGATCCAGCAGAGGTGACCAGAGTCGAAAAAGGGCCGCCGGAAAGGAGGCCTGTGGGTGGAGATCTGGCGCGTGTGGATATTTTTTCTCACAAGCTAGAGAGGAGGAAGGGAAAAGAAAGGACAGGGGGAATGTGTACAGTTTGAAAGATTTATAAAGAAAGGGGAAAAAAGCAAGGCTAAGCTATGGAATTTATTTTTTGAACAATAAAAAATTTAGAATATAAACAATAATGGTGGAGAAATAGAATCTCAAATTTCGAAAATATTTTGTAAGATTATGATTGATTTTCAATATTTGGTAAGATTATGATTGATTTTCCTGCGGACCATCAGACCCTTAATTGTAAGCTAAACACGTGTCAAGTGTTCAGATCATAAGGGATAGAATTAATATATAGTTTAGATGTGCTAATAATAATTGTTAAATCACTTCATAAATCACTTAACTATCATTCAATCACATCTCATCACATGCTATTAATCATATATTATGTTGCTCTCAAATATTGACATTTAGTATATGATTAAGAATAATTTTAAAATTTTATTGTTAAATGTGTAAGGATTTTTTATAATCATTCAATCATCGCTTCAGTATTTCTCAGCTTTTCATCCATCACTTCGAAGGAGAATCCAATCAATTCATTACTGACTCGAATTGGCTTAACTCTCCTATTATCAATAGATATTTCTTAATAGCTCAGCAATATTCTTTAACATATTAATATTATGGTGTATATCCTAAGTTTCTATATTATATTAAAAGGCAACATATCAGACTTGTGAATTAGGTTATAATTTTGGGGTTTTTATTATTTCAATTTGCAATAAGGTAAGTAGGGATGAGGAAAGATGGATTTTAGGGGATGATGTTGAAGTTGATTATGGTTTGAAATTTTTTTCGTGTTTGTGGAGAAATCACAAAAAACCATGAGTTGTAATTGAGTCTTGAGGCGAAGATGATCTTGCATTGGGTTAAGCGAAACTCTAGGTTCAACAGTGAGAACTACGATGCCATTCTAAATAGGAACACTAGCATTAGTTGTTGTGAAGCATTGAGCAATTGAAGGAACATGCCGAAAAGAAAAAAAATTAGTAAAGTTAGTTTATATTTAATGATGAAAACTTTATATGTGCATATATTTTAAGATATTAACCTTGCTATATTATATTATTAACATGCTCAATCCATATTTGGTGACTCCAATTTATTTTAAAAAAAAATAACTATTTATATGTTTAAAGGAAAATGCAGTATTAGTGCAAGCTATCTTGCAAGTTAATAATCACATTCACACATTAATTTCAATATTAAATAATATGTGCTGGATTATCTATAATAATGGAAGCACCCCTTAATCAAATCTCTAATCCCTCAAGATCCTTAAATATTTCCAAATCCATCAATATTGTGTTTTCACTCATTGATTTAGCTTTGCTAATGAATATTGCTTGCTAACATTTGAATCTATAAAAGCAACAGCTCTCATTGTAAACTATTCGTCATCACCATCTCCACCATTGATTCAAGTGTTACCTCAATAGTTTACCAAACTATTGTTGTGTAAGGGATTGGCGATTGCAAAGGCCAAGATGGTAACTTCCCAAAGTCTAGTGCTTGTTTTTGGGTCTCTATGGTTTTAATTTAATTTGGGGATTTGTGTCTTGGTAGTGCACTTAAGCTTGGATATATAAGTGCTTTATAGACTAGTTTGGCCTCAAGTACATGTTGACTTTTAATTTCAACATACTTTTACCAGTATATATTACACCATGATAATGTATTAAGCTTTGTGTTGGTTATATTCATTGGATTTTCCTATATATAATTTGTTAGGAAAAATTTGTGTGGCCAATAGAAAAATGGTTGTAGAAAAAATTTGAGACACTAAAACGAAATGTTTAAAGGAATGATTGAAAAAGAAAAGAGTCAAGAAAGGGTGCATTTTGGTGTTATTGCTATTGCAGAGTGTAATAGGTATAATGTAGGTTGTATTAGAGTTGATACTTATGCTTGAGTGCTTAATATTGTTCGAAATATTAAAGCCTCAAAAGTCAATTTTAAAAAGCCAAGCAAAATTATGACTCAGAGAAAGGCGGTAGCATCACCAATATACAGGTGGATCGATTCCTTTTATGCTTCATGCAAAGAGGATGACGTATATTTATATTTTGTAAAGTAATATCTGGCAAAGTTTTATTTTTTTTCTTTTACTTATATGTATCACGAATTATTCCCTAACTTTGTAATAGGCAAACCAATTGAAAAGAAAACTAACATATAGAGAAGTGTTTAATTGGGTTGACAAATGGGAGCAGGTTCATGCCAATTATGTTGATAAGATGTCTAAATTTATTAATATATGTGATTTTGATTTCATAATTATTTCCTACTTATCTATATTTAATATATGTGAAAATATATTTACAATTGATTTTCTTTTGTTGTGTTATCTAACACTTATATGAATTATATATACTTGTAAGAATCTTATACTTTATCAATGAGTAAAATAAATGGTTATGATGAATCTTGTCATCTTGAGTTTGACTCACAAGCTTGGTGTGATGCAATTGGAGAGATGGAGACTACATGCACTCATGTATATAGCTTTGGAACTGCGCTATACCAAGAACTTTACTTTCTCTTTTTGTTTGTACTTGGGAAATGCTAAATTCTATAATGTTTGTTTGAAATGGTTTTGTCAAATCGTCTCAGCTTGGATGCAATGATGGACACTATGGAGAAGAAAGCACAAATTCTGGTGAAGATTTAATGTGACGGAGTGATTTATAGAACTTTGGGTATTTTATTGCTTTCCAATTTACATTTTGTTCTCTTATTTATGTTATTGGATATGTATAAACTCTGCTTGCTATTTCAAGACATTTTTACTACTTTTAGACATGAATGTTTCTTAATGGATGTTGGATGTATTGGTATTTGATAATGAATAATTGATTTTGGACTTTATAATGAGTATTTCAACTAATATTAAATTACACATATTATAGGGAAATCATAGTAAGAGAAGACCAATCATTAACTGAATAAATGAAAATTTAAAATATTAATGATGAAATTTCATTGCGTATCAATAAAAAAAATTCTGTCTGTAATAAGGCATTTCGAAGATGAAATTCTATGGGCAATAAAGAATTTTAGAGACGAAATTCTATGGGTAATAAAGCCTTAATTTACAAACATAATTTTGTCGCTATTGGAACCATTAGGGGCGTAATGTTTTAATTTCAATTTATTCAATTAATTTTATAACATATTTTTGACAAAATTTCACATTAGAAACAGAATTCCATTGGTGATGAAGAATTTTAGAGACAAAATCCCATGGGTAATAAAGTTTTTAAAATGGAACTCCATCATTGTTAGATCCAAATATCCAATGACTACATAAGATTTTAGTTACAATTTTATCTAATTAAATTTGATAATGTCTTTCTAATGGAATTTCGTGGTTGAAAAAGACTTTTAGAGAAGGAATGATCCATTATTGATTAAAAACTTTAGAGACAGAATTTTATGGGTGATAAATAACTTTAGATGAAAATTTTCATGAGTAATAAAATCTTCTGAGATGGAATTCCATTGTTGTTAGATCCATTACCTACATAATATTTCAATTTCAATTTTACTTAATTAATTTTATAACATTCTTATGATAGAATTTCATATTAGAGATGGAATTTTATTAGTAAAAAAGACATTCAATGATAGAAATCCCTTGGTATTGATACTATTAGCAATGAAATTCCGTTGGTAATAAGTACTTTTAGAGATGGAAAATCCTTTAGTATTGGAAGCTTTAGCTGTCGAATATTCCATAGGTAAAAGTTCAGCATTGCTATTGGAATCTCATTTTGTATTAGAAAGGCTTCAGTAACTTGGTTTCACTAGCAGAATATTCCACAGAAAATTTCCATCAGTGAAATTCATTATTAATGAAATATACTTTAGCAGCGGTAAAATTTTGTAAGAATGAAATTATGGCCACAAATTTAGAAAATTTAGGCAATTAATGAATTAATGTTACAAGTGATTAATTTTCTTAGGTTTGTTAACCACTACTGTGCCTTTATTGATTTAATATATTAGTTACTAGATTAATACGCCATATCGTCTAAGTATTAGTTGTCTCAACAAAGGTAATTCTATCACTATTAGAGTCCTCTCTTACAATGTCTTCTCTAATGGTATCATCTAAAAGGTCACTAATCATGTCTCTCTTAACATGGTTGAGTGATAATGCACAAGTAGAAACAATCCTATATTTCCTTCACAAGATAGTATGACTTTTCCCACAAAATGGCCTATCTTCCCTTTAATAGACCAAAACATTGCTCAAAGACATTTCTAGCATATGAGTGCTCATAATTGAAGAACTCCTCGAGTGGTTGCTTGACTATCTTGCCTTCAATTATTTAAGTGTTGCTCTTGCCCCCCTAAAAGGAGTAGGAACACTTCTTTAATCAAGTAATTAGCATCACGTCAATAATAGTAACTTAGAGCAACATTAAAGGTTGTTAGTGCTCTAACAAAACCCATTTTGAAAGCTAACTATGCTAAGCATTAATGAATCTTGGGGCTAAACCCATTTCTCCTAGAAATCATATCACGTAACACCTTATCATCAACTGCTAAACCTTTTCACTCCAGTTTAGTGTAAATGAATTATGTCTTGGGGCATATTGCCAAGACATTAATGGCAATCTCATTTTTCCATATATGAGACCTAGGCTTGTCAACTACAAGAGTATTTACTTTGATATATGTTCCATCTTAATCCCCATCATAATTCTTTAAGATAGATTAATGTTAGTATAGATAACTTTAATCTTTTCCAAAAAAAAGTTAACTATACAGTAAATTGTCAATATTTGAACAAAGTTCTTTTTTTTTTTTTACTTTATTTTTTTTTGTCTTGTGAAATGGTATATAGAAAAGATGCAACCATTTCCTCCAACACATGTTCTTAGTATTTATCAGTTCACTAATTACGGTACGTAAATCATACAAACGGTAAAATGATCGTCAATCTATACTAGAATTCTCAATGCAAGCTAAGTCACTTTCAAAAACTAACCTATCCAAATTCACACTTTAATTATCTGCTTATTGCTCCTATAATAGGCAGTCCACGGCCTTTTTCTTCTACATTTACAGGCTAAGATAATGGCATGCACTAGTATAGCTAGTTTATTCATTATCTCCACATATAAAGAAGCTATGATGGTATGTCATCCTAAATTATTAGAGAGAAAGATCCATATAAATACGGAATAAAACAAGCAACAAAATAAATTAAATGACTAGTGTTGACAAATTTATAAAACAAAGTTACAAAATTTATATATCCTCTACAAACAACACATAAAACAAGTAATATAAAACAAAGTGAGTTTCTATTTGGTTTAATTTATTATAATATAAAAGGCATTATAACCATATGGTAATAACATTTGGCACATTAAGGTCACATTTAGCACTTTAGTTTTTGTTTTTGCTTATCACTTATTTGTAAGAAATAAAATAAAATAAAATAATAATAATAATAATAATAAATAATTTCTAAGTGTGGAAATGTAAGAGACAGACGATGGAAGGAAGTATTTAGACATGCTGATGGTGAAAAAAAATTTCGTGAGAATGCTTGGACAAAATAAAAAATAAGTGAGGTTTTTCCAAAATAATTTAGGGGTTAACTTTATGCCCTATCTTTTAAAAAAAAAAAAAAAAAACAATAATCAAATTGTGTTCTTGTTTCAATTTCGAATACAACTCTTCTACCCATCACATACAAGCAGGAACCCCTTAATTGATAATTCTGATCCCGAGGCATACTTTTAATATTTTGTGGATATATATATATATATTTAAAAATTCATAGTAAAATTCAGAACGGCCGAGTCAGCGATTTCTCCGAGTTAGACACAATGGAATCGGATCCGAACTGGAGCCGAATGGAACTCGGAAAGCCCAAAGAATTCTCTGCCAGGTTGATCCCCTTCCCGAACGCCGATGTCCGCGGCAAGCTCACTTCCGATCAGCTCAACGTTCTCATCTCCCAATATCTCCTGGAAAAAGGTTTTCTTTAATTTAATTTGGTTTCTTGAATTATTTTTTTTTTGGTTGTTGTTCTTTGATGAGCAAGAGTTTCTCTTGAGTTTCTTGTGTATTAATTTAATTTGATTCATTTAATTTGATTTTCTTTCCTTTTTTTTTATTGTTTTATTATTTTTATTTTATTTTATTTTATTTTATTTTTTTGGTAGTGGTGGTTCTTGTTGACGAGGAAGAGTTTCTCTTCAAATGTATGTTTGTTTCTTTTGTTTTATTCTGGATCTTCTTCTATGATGAATTGAATTTCTAGGGTTTGGATTCTCATCACATGTATGCTTGGATTTTGTTGTTGTTGTTCAATTCAAGCAAGAGTTTTTCTCAAGATGTATGGTTTTTTTTTTAGATCCTTGATGATCAAACTCAAGGTTTTGGATTTTTCTGCTTGGAATTAAAAAGAAAGAGTTTCTCTTGTGATGTATGTTTCTTTTCTCTCATTTTTTCCCTGGTTCTTATATAATGAATCGAGTTTTAAGGGTTCGGATTGTCATCACATGTATGCTTGGATTTGTTGATGTTTCTGGATCTTGAATGATGAATCAGAAGTTTGTAGGTTTTTTATCTGTTTTTTTTTCTTTAATAAGCAAGAGTTTCCCCTGAGACGTATGCTTGTTTTCTTGTATATATTCTAGATCTTTGATAATGAATTGAGTTTTTGAGGCTTGATTTCCTTGTGTGCTTCTGGATCTTGAATGGTGAAATTTTTGGTGGGTCAGGTTTCAAACATACTGCATTTGCATTTGATGATGAAGCAGAGATTGAGAATATTCCAATTGATAAAAGCAAAATTGACAAGGATGCTCTTTCTTCATTTGTACATAAAGGTCTTCAATACTCCCAATTGGAGGCAAATTTGCATGCAGTGGGTGCTTTTGGATCCTTAGATCTTTTAAGTTTGACATTTGTCTGAAGTGTTAAAACTGGCATCTGTCTTTCTCATGGTTGAAGTTTTTTTTTTCATGTTTTTTCATATGGACAGACCAATGATGATTCTTGTATAGAGTGTTATCGCCTTGAACCTTTGGATATTATGACAAATAGTGTACATGGCTTATCAAAAATCATAAAGAGGAGGAAAGATAAGGGGAAGGGAAAATGCATTGACTATGGTGTATCTAACCAAGAGCAAGAAAGCAAAGAACAGGGAAAAAATATTGATGTGCATGGAGGTAAAATTGTATTTCTTTATTTTTTTCATTCTAGCTCTTGTCGGCTTTATATAGTTTAGGATTTATCTAAGCAAATCCTAAATACTACTATTTAACTGCCTAGTTTTCTATTTCTTATTTAAGTTGAGATCTTTTTTGATTAATTTATTTCGAAAGCAATTTGACCCACCTAATTTTGTGTCTTCAGTAGAGTACTGTTTTCGATTGTAAAGCAATTTCAGTCAAGATATCATCTTTTTAATGGTCCTGTTCTTCCTTTAAATTTTGATACTTTTTTTAATATTGTGCATCCATAATCTTTATCATGATGCGTAATCACTAATTTGCTGTGTGGACCTTATGTTGAATGACTATCATCACCTTTTGTACCTTTAATAGGACCTCAATTAATGGACCACACCCCTAATTCGCCATTAGTGACTCATCAAGTTTCTGACTCAGATGCATATCTTTTGGAAGGACATAGTTTAAAGGTTTGATCAATGAAACTTTGCAAGAATATTCCTGAAAACAATTTTATTGTTACTCTAAATTTGTTCAAAATACTTTATTGTGTTATTTATTTTCCTGCTTTAGGTTTCTGCCTGTGCTTGGAGTCCGACAGATTCTCTTCTAGCAGTTGGGTGGGTATAGTTTCCTCTTGATTTGCTCAACCCAACTAGGATATGACAATTTGAGTTTTTATCTTATTTTGGAATTAGCCAAAGCTCCTTGTACCAGTGTTCTTTATCATGTTGACATGCAGTACACCATCTTTATATGCTAGCTCTCTCAGTTGCACTAGCATATTTGCAAGATTTATATCAATGAGTAGCCTCTCCAAGTTAGTACTGCCTTCATTGTTAACTATACAAATTGTTGGATTCATGCCGTTCCCCGTGATTTTCAACGAGTTAGTCTATAGATTCCTTTCTTAAAAGGAATTATGTAACATTTTCGACAACAACAACTATTACTATTTGGGGTCGGTTACATGAATACTTCCCCTCCATGTTGCTCTATCAAGGACCAAAAGAATTTGGTAAACACAGCTTAGACATATCATATCTTAAAGTTTTTGCTAAATACTTTTTAGGTCTACCTCTTTTCTTCTATGACTTACCACTAAAAGAGTTTCCACTTTTCTTGAGAAGCATCTACTAGTCGTTTTAGGACATGTCTCCACCATCTTAATAAATTCTCTTTTAACTTGTCAACAAAAGATGTTACTCTCAATTTATTTCAGATAAATTCATTTCGTAATCACTTATTCCTATTAGCACTTAACGTTCATCTCAACATTCTCATTTCAGCTATGCCCATCCTGTGAGTATGTTGCAACATTCCTGAAATTACAATTTATTGAACTTATAGAAATTTACCTTTAGACTGAGAACCTTTCTCATTTTGGTGTAAGCAACTAGCTCACTGACTTTATAATGCCCAAAGAGTTTCTTCTTCTTGATGTGCAGTCACCATTAGTGCTTCTTAGTTAATTGAACATTTGTTGGTTTGACTTCTTTAACCTGACAATGTGGAAAGCCAGAATCAGTTTAGTTTGGAAGATACAACAACATTAGAATGCTAACTTGGAAACTTGGAAACTTGATGCAGATTTTGTCATTTAGAATCAACTTATCAAATGCCAATGATGCTGTCTAGTCATCTCCCATAATTCAAATTCTGGGAGAAATGGACTTTTGTCTTACTTTTCCCATCGAGGTTAACATATTTGTATAGAAGGTCCTTATGTTAGCGTATTGTATACTGTAATTAGTCCTAAGAATTGATCTGAAGGTAGATTGCTAATGTGAAAATCTTTTCAAGTTTCCTGTCTTAAAGAAGAAAATTTGCCGCAATGCTGTTTAGGTATTTTGATAAGTTCATCTCTAGAACAAGTCAACTTATGATTTGCATATGCTGGTGCTTTGATGGGCATCTATTTCCATATAGGTTTCCTGGTACCTTTAATGTTAACGGTCACTTCTCCTAAGAAAGTTTGTAGCATGATTACTTTTTACTTTTAAAATTTTTTCCTCATTTCCCATTTTATTTAATTCAATGTTTTCTTGCATATTCCCTCATATTTGAATGCTTGATTGCAATCATAGCACACAAGTTTTTGACATGCTAGTATTTATATATTTTTGCTTAATAATTATCATTTGAGTAAGTCTATAGTTCACCTTAAATAATCTTTACAAAAGCGGGCATGTTAATTTTTGAGTTATTGCTGATTTCAACATGTTCTCACTATGTTCTCAAGGAGGGTTAAGCAAGTATGATTTTGTTTTGCAATGTTCAAAGTTGATGCATCCAAATCTTATATTGGTCCTGAATTTGGAACTTCATGTCTATAACCCATAATCCCAGATCTAAGAGATTTATAAGCCACTTTAAACAATAGTTGTACTTTTGCTGCTTGGGTGTTGAACATAACAATAGCAAATAAAAGGCTACTTCCAATTTTGCTATTAGAAAATATGCACGCTGCAGGATCAATTATGTGATGTTTTGTTTGTAAAATTCAAGGATCAACCTCTAACATTTACTTGAAGTTATCCAACATAAGTTATCATAGGACTGTTTGGCGTCATATCTTTCGCATTTATTAACAAGTAGCTATAACATGGTTTTGATAATTATGCTAATGATGCTTTTATCTACTTTAAAATATTTTTGCTAACATTGAGATATATATGTCAAGGTTTTTGTTTGACGGTATCGTTTATGTGATTAAACTGTTAGTTTTATCCTGGCAGGTCGTCAGATTCAATGGCAATGATATGGAAAATTTCTAATGACCTTTCCACTATTTATAATTCAAATCCGGATGTGCAGTGTCTAATTCGTCCTGATGCAATCGACAATGGGCTAGATGGATTCAACACACTTGCTTGGAACGTGAGTCACTCTTATGATTGGTGCCCTTGTTCTTACAATTTTGATAAATGTTTTGATCTTGTCTTTCAGAATTATGTAATTCATTCTCATCATTTGAGCTAAGTGTATTATAATTTTTTGATAATTAACAATCTAAAGGATTGTACTGTATTCATTCGATGTATTTTCTAATTTGTAGTGAACTGCTTACTTTACAAGTGCCATGTTATACAGGGAGAAGGGGAACTACTTGCAACAGGGTCATTGGATGGGCTGGTAATTATCTGGAGTAAGAATGGTTAGTTACTTTCTACTTATTTTTCATCTGAATAAAACAAGTTGCATTGATTATGAAGATGTGATTGGAATTTGAGTTATTGTAGCCTTAATAATAGTTTTATTTTGGGATCTGTTCAATCAAAATTATATGTTTGTTATCTTGATTGTGCAGTTGCAGTTAGCAATTGAGGTATTGTAGCCTCCTAAAAAAGTTTCATTCAGAGTTTTATGTTCTGTTATATTGGAATTATGTATTTTTCTTTCTTTCTTTCTTTCTTCTTCCTTTTTTTTTTTTATTTTATTCATGTATATATATATATATATATCTCTAAGGTGAATACAACTTGAATATATTTGGTTATGGAATATTACAAGGTAGAGAAATCAATGGTACAGAATCAAGCCCATCATTATGAAGTACACTCCATAATGCTAGCCCATATTGATTGAATATGGGCTAGCATTATTGGGATAATGGAAACACATAAATTTCTTTGGTTTTGCAGTCAGATTTGTTGAAGTTCTCTTTGTATATGCCATATGGTGTTGGATTATTTAACATGTAAGCAGATCACAGGTTGTTTATGTGAACTCACTGAAATGTTGATCTTTCAACTATTATTTGAGCACTTTTTTTCAATGAAATTAGTTCAGTATACCTTGCGTCTTCCCATGCTAAGTATATTAAGCTAAAGCCTAAGCCCACCATTAAATTACTTTCTTTTTTATTTTTATGCAAAATTTGTGTCCTAGTATCCCAAACATTAAGCTATGTTCTCATTTGCATCACAAAGTGCTTCTACATGTAAATTTTGTGCAGTGCTGTGCTCTATGTTTTATTGGAAATGATGCCACAGGTGACTTAAAGAAGAGGCTGGGAAATCATAGAGCTGTTATATTCTTCATAGGATGGAACAGTAAAGGTGATTTTCTCCTTACCGGTAGTCGTGGTAACAGAATTGTTGTTTGGGACACTAATACATGGGAGTCTATACAAGAAGTTGCATTTCATTCAGGTGAAAGTTGATTCAGTTGTCAAAGATAGATTTGTGTTTTTGTTTTAGTAGTCACTCAATAAAACCATGCTCATAATATCTATTTTTTTCAGAACTGCTTGCTGTTACATGGAGGAATGATACTTCATTTGCAGCATGCTTAAGGGACAAGAGAATTTGCATTTACAACATTGGAGAGCCTAAGCCAGTCAAAACTTTTTCTGGATATCAGGTTTTCATAAGCAGATACACCATTAACAATTTTGTTGTTGATCAGTCATTTCTCTTGTTGATTGCCTGAAAGGTATCCTCAAGATTGTTCATGTTCTTATGCTTGAATATCATTTGTTTTGCAAATTGGACTTTGACATGAAGGAAACCAAGTTTTTTTCTCCTTCACAATCTTGAGTGTTGTGATATTTGTAATATCCACTTTTAAAATGAATTCAATAACCCAGTTGGATTAAATTACTACTACTGATCTTTTTTGAAGTATTTGTTATTTTATGAATGTGTCACTTTTGTGATCATTTGTTCTCATGTTTTTTACTTGTTAAGTTGTATCTGTTGCTCTGACTAAACCGGTGCAAGGCCATCTCATTTTCCGAATGACATTTTCAAGGTTTTAAATGCTGTTGGCCAACTATGTGGTCTTTTAATTGAATGAAATTCTTGATGGAAGTTTGAGATTTGTTTATTTTATGCAACTTCTCTTCACTAAGGTACATTCACCATTCTATAGTCAGTGATTGAGAGTTACAGTTGAAAAAGCGCGTGATTGTTTGTGTGGCTCATTGTTTATTCCCTTGTCCAAAATGCTTGACTTACATAAGTTATTCAATTACAGGCTGACCTTCATGGTATCAAATGTAATCCTACTGGGAGTTTGTTGGCTTCATACTCTCATGGCATGACCATAAAGGTAACCATTCCTTATGAAAGTGGTTTTTGGATATTCTATGACATTTTATTGTGTATTGATGTTTCAATATTCATCAGTTTTCAAAGATGTATTATTTTGATTATTTTACATATTTTACATATATACCTGATAGAATTCTAAAAATGCATTCATGGTGAATTTACTTTTTTGCATGTTTACTTTAGACACCTATTTCTCTTAAACATACCATGCTGGGTTAAGTCTGCCATTGGTTCTTCTGCTTTATGATGTGAATGTAATTCAAATTGCATGTGCGCTTGAAAATTATGTCCAACTTAGTTTAAGAGTTGAGTTAGTCAAATATGATTTAATCATGATAAGATATTGACTTCTAATGATGGTATCCAATAAGATTTTGCATGTGCAGTGTGCACTAAACCTTACATGTCCAATGGCGAATTAAAAAGTGAAACAAAGGTTTATTTGTAATTCCAGCATATTTAATCATTCCATATGCAAAAGATGTAAATCCTTTATATGACCTGGTCTCACTTTTGGCATCCATGGGCTTTGCTAGTTTGCGTTCCTGCTACAGATTCGGGCGATGACTATGCTTCTACAGTTCTGCGCATTGTAATGAGCATATCTCTAGCTTTCCTAGCTATGATCCGGGCATCAAGAATGCTCTTGGCTATGTCCACTTTTTCATTTAAGAGGTAATTGGCATACGTAACAACTTCTCTCCACGAAAGCGTGTACTGCTGTGTATAACTTTTACCCACACAAGGTTCTAAAAGGGATCTTGTGGGCTTGGACTGCTCTGCATGTTTTGGACGACTCTACTTTTCTTTTATCCTTATTTATCTAAAATCCAGGGAAGGATGATTGGGTAACCTCCCTCTTCACTGCTGATTTCAGTTTATCTTATTTGAAGCTTAGAGTTATTTCATATAATATTC
>NC_052488.1:4999013-5032691 GCF_009730915.1 Dioscorea cayenensis subsp. rotundata | reverse complement strand
TTAGATGTAAACACTCTTTATTGATGTTCTTCCATGCACTCCTCTGCAAATGTAATGATAATCTTGCTTTTGCCTCTTCTGGTGAGTCTCCAAACTCATTCAGCGCAGCAGCAATGAGTGTTGAAACAACATGCTTTTCTTCCCATCTCTTTTGCATCAACCTATGGAAAAGGCATATATGCTCGAAGATAATTTATTAATAATAACACATTTTAAGCTACAATCACTTTTTAATTTTAAAACTAGTTAGTATCGAAAATCATGCATACCCTCAAACCCCCAAACATCACCCCATGAGCCTAGAAAGCTTGCTTACATCTTTGATAATTTGAGGAAAACTTGTAACCCAGTCAAATGAGTGCTTCCCTGCTATTTCTCCCATACCAATGAATGAAGGCACAAGCAACAACATTCAAAGTAGAGGTCTCCCACTGACAGCTCCAGGTCGATTTCGACCAGCGATGGTACATGGCCATTCATCTCCATCCATTTGGCTTTCCTTCTAGAGTATACAACAGCCAACTGGTCAAAACTGCGAAAACTAAAAATGAAGTTAAACCTATGTCATGGGTGAGTTATATTTAAAAAGAGAACAAATATATTTTGTTATTTGTGCATTTCTTTTGCTAAAAGCACAAGGATATACCAACGCATTGATTAAGGTAATACATATCGCTATATATGAACCTATAGCATGTATATATATATATAACTTTGGGTTTCATATCCTATAAAATTTTAAGCTCTCTTAGCACATTTGAGTGCAGCTAACAATCTTAACTTGTGAATCACAACCAACCTTTAGAAGCGAAAAGCGCAATTCTTTATGCAATGAAAGACAACATATCCGTCCATAGGGTTTAGATTGTTGGCAGATTCAATATGTTATGTGAAATTGTGATGGATGGAATATTCATAAATATTTATTTACCATGGTACGTAATTAATCTCGATCATCAGTGAATATACTTTTGCAACTATAAATTATATGTCAACATTTATTATATATATTGAAATGCTTAGTTTCTAAGCTAATTTAGACTAGTGTGAATTATTAGTACTTCTCTTCACGTAATCAATGCAGTAGGTAGCTTGCCATCCTCCTGAGCACACTTCATCTTCAAGTTCTCCCATTGTCGATATGTGGCAAGGAAAGCAACTCGTAGACATTCCCTCCATCTCATCAGCAGCCTTGAAGTCCCACCTGCGTGCTACATACTTGCAATAAAGCTTGCTGAGGGCTCGTCCGGTTAATAAATTTGATATGGAAGCAAAGTGAACAAAATAATTTTAATCATCGTGTGTAATTTGTGATTCAGTGACCTGAAGATGTATGATGTGAGTTTCTGACCTTTGAATTGCACCAGCAAATAGTTTTGCAGCTCAACCATTGTACCATAGGAATCATAAACATCATCCATAGGGAAAGTTCACATAGATATCACCTTTACGCATCATCATTCTGGCTCCTTGAACACTGGGGCTCAAAATATACGCTCTAATATCTAGAAGTAGAGTTCACCCTGTCTCTAGCAAACGTCAGCTTTGTTGGCACACCTACATCTTTCCCACACCTGCATATATTCAGTAGAATTCTTCAACCTAGCCAGTCAAAATTATGGGTTAAATTAAACATAGCAACATATATATATATGTTACTATTTTGTAATTCGCCAATATCAAAGCCACCCAAGTATATGGTAAGAATTAATCATCTAAATGTACCAGTTTGCAGGAGTGACATGCTGTGCTGATCTTTGACCTCACTCTGCGAAGTAAATGCACTGTATGTGAAAATCAGCCATGCAGCTCAAGCTACAACTTGTCGTTCTTTGCTTCAGTGTCTTCTTCATAAATGGGTATATATAATCTGGCATTCAATTTGGGTCATATTCTCTCTTCTCAAAGAAAGCAAGCTTCCAATGCATGCTGTAACTTTTCGTGCTAGGCTTGGTCTGCATATAGCTCTCCACAGAGCTGCAATGGCTGTCAGAAATCAAGGAAGCTTCATCCAATGCAAATCACTCTCCAGAAGTTCAAGGTAAAAGCTGCTTCATCCAAGCTTTAACAAACCATTCAAACCATTACTCTCACTTCTTCTTTTGAACTTTCCTCTGCACATCCATAAACTTGGTTGTAAAGACATCTGCAATATATATATGCATAGATATAAACAAACTCACAAGAAAAGACATGTTCCTTTGCCAAAATGATGTACATAAACATATAAATACATGGTGGAACATACAGTGACGTTCTCCTTAGTAATCTAAACCGAAGAGCAACAAAATGAAAGAGCATCGTCGTCACTGGAAGTGAACGGTGACCCTGGTGAAGAACTAGGAAGTGACATTAATGAACCCAAGTAACTGCCTTCACTGATCTCTTTGTCCAAAGTGATGTCAGCCACCAAGGCGTTGGAGTGCATCAATGAGCTGCATCTCCTCTCTCTTATTGAACCCTTTGCATCCTTTAGCAAAAATCTTTTATATCCTTAACGAGTACTTGCATTCTTTGTTTCATCTGTTCCTCCTGGATGTGTATGTATATATATATTAATTTTGTGTTAAAATAACAAGTGAAACTATGGCATGCTTTCCTTTCAGTCTTGAATTTCGTTAACCTTCAACCTTCATTTTTCTCAGCATTTAATATGCATGTGGTTTATCTCATTTTTATAAAATTTTAAACGAGGTATGGCATGCCTGATGTGTAGATGATAATGTAACATCTGTGATGAAATAGTCTCATAGAGATGGATGGAAGTTTTGCAATGGGACGAACAACTACATCTTCATTCTTTTGCAACCTTGAAACACCGCTCCATTGTAGGAGAATGAATTACATTAGGAGGAGGACTTCATTGTTCACAGGCTCCATTTCAGATGTCACCTACATATCAAAGAGAGAGAAAGAGAAAGAGAAATCGGGCATGTGTTCGGAGTTATGACACGAAACTTTCTCACACACTTAGTTTATAAAGTAGAAGCATAATTAATTTGTTTATAAATAATTTCATGGCCTATATGCAATGTGTTGAAAAGATCTATTTAACATTTTTGTGGTGGAGGATGGTTTATGGAGTTGGAAAATGGTGCATATCTTTTATGAGGAGATATATATTTGAAGAAGGAATCAGAGTTGGTGGTCCAGCTGGATATATGAACAACAAGTGGTTTGCACATTTCCACTCATCAAATAGTTGAGCACTATTATTAGTTTGCTAATGTTTATCCCTTGTTTCCAATGAACAGTGCAATCTCTAAGTGGACGAAAGTGAAATTTCATTTGGATAATTGGTTGAGCCTGTAAATTGTAATGAAGAATTTGGATTGTATTGCCTTATTTATCATACAAAGAAAATAACTTGTTTATAAAAAATAATTAACATGTATAAAAACAGTTTCATGTTACACGTACATTATAAAAGAAAGTTGCATTGTTGATTAGCGCGTAATCTTAAAGTATGTCTCTGCTATAAAAGCAGACACGCTAGTACCCGATTATACTCAAGGTGCATGTCTAACTTTATTATATGTCTGCATGGCTAAAGGACACGGCCGAACAAGACTGGATTGCCAGCGCGATGCGGGCCCGTGCGCAGAAAAGTAGCGTGTGAGGTATGCACCGCCAAGGAGATATTATAATAAATGATTTTCGTAAAAGCTTTTAAGAAAACGAGAGAAAGTCGATCTCAGTTAGCATACGAGAGAGATTGTTATCAGAGGTGCAGCGTGACCAAAGAGAGAGAAAGGGAGACATAAGGACTTGTTTTAATAGAAATTCCACAAGTGGCAGGTACTAAACCAGGGAATTTTCAATTTGTGCACTCCCTGAATAGTCTTGCTTTAGATCTCGCAAATTAGTTTCAATTCTAGTTACGTAATTTTCTAGTAAAGTAGATGTTCTTTTCATTTATTTAAAATACGCCTCCTAATATAAATAAATCTGGTAAGTAGTATAGTTATAATTATACGCTCCCTTTGGGTTTCGCTAGCTACGTACAATAGCATGGAACTAGTAAAGAGTGCTCATAGCTTCTAATTTCTGTAGCCTTTTTCCCTTTTAGAGCTTACATTCTAGCAAGTAAGATTATTATTATAATTATATGTCTACATAGGTTTCGCTACGACAACAATCCATAGAACTAGTAAGAGTACTCATAGTTCTAATTGTACGTACTTTTTCCTTTTAGAGCTACATCTCTAGCAAGATGCTATTAACAATAGTCTCGCGATACTTTATCTTAAAATATTGTATAAATGGCTTTTAATAGAGAACTCTATAATTTTATTAGAAATATCTATCTTTATAAGTATTCCTCGATATATTCTAAGTAGAATTTGCGCTACGTAGGCAGTTTAAATTCTGACAACAACGATTAGGAGTATTATATCTTATTCTAAGAGAAATTAGAGATCAATATGAAGATTATGACCCGTATTACATAGCACGGAACCATTGGCACCTACAGCTTTAAAATCGATCCGAGCGCTCTTCTCAGTGGCACTTTCATGGGCCTTGAAAGACGATGAGAGATTGTTATATCGGGTGTCCGTGAGCCTGCGCTAGCATGAGCTGACTCTCTTATCGATTTTCCGCGGACAGCATTGAAGTTAATTAGAAATAGCTCAAAAGAATAGAAAATATATTAAATACCATTAGAAGTTTATATCTGCAAAAACAATCAAAGATATAGAAAGATAGCACGCATATGTTTGCTACATGGAAGCTTCAGCAGAGATATTTAAAACAGAGTTATCATATTAGATAGAATCAAACATTTATACTAAAATAGAACGTTGCGGACATACAACAAAAGATGAATCAAACTCCCTTATCCACCGAATCAAAAGATTAAGAGAGTTTTAAAACACTGCGAATTTATAGATAGCCAAAGAAGAATTACATTACTAGGAATAAAATCCTAGAACAATATGATAATATAAACAACTCTCAAATATGATCGTTATTTCTCTCTCTAGATATTAGAGATGGTAGAAACCCTCATGGGCACATAGTGTGGAACTATGCCTTTAAAATGGTTAGAAAATATTTAACTAGACATAATGTTAAAATTGACGACCAGATAAGATATAGGTTTGCGGTTTGGTGATTAAACAAAGAAGACTATTTAGAACTAAAATATATATACTTGAAAGACGCGTAAGAGACAATAATACCTATTATTAAATATACTACAGAAACGAGAAGGGGGTAACGTTGCAGACATATAAAAATGGATAAAAAGAAAACTTTATCTTCCGTATCGAGCATAGGATTAGATCGGAAACATTAGAAACAATGAAAAGCAACTTGCCTCCTCGAATATAATAGCATTGGTGCTTGTTTTAGTTAAAATGAGTATATTTAGATTTAGCTTTTCCTTCTATAACTAAGAGAGATATATAGAAAAGAAAGGTTTTATATTAAAATGTTATTTTCCCCAATAATTCTACTCACGAAATGCTTGCATGGTGGCAATTCCCGGCTAAAATAGTTTAACAGATATGATGGAATACTCCTCTGGGACCAAAACACATTAGAAATACTAAAAAGATAGAAAATATGAATAGAAAAATTAATTCAAAAGATTCAAACCAGGTAGAAGACCTATTCCATAGGCTAATAAATGATTGGTATTAAAAATCGTATAATGAAGTAATAAAACGCAAGTATATAAATTAGAAACGATGAGACATAGACCATGTGTCTTATCGGTAACACAAAAGCGAATCAAAGACCGAAATCAAAGACCAGAAAGATAATAATATGGTTAAACTGCTAAAAGACTAAAACATTTAAGTGCCACATAATTGAGTAATTACGACAAAAAGTCTTATTTAAAGCTTTTGACCCAGAAAGCGAGGCATACCAACCTAGTGGTAGTAAAGGGATTGAAAGTGCACTTCTATGCTTAGCCTACGGAATAGCAAATCAAGAAATAATCAAACAAAATAATACACAATTCCACCTGATAATTCAATTACTAGACAAATTAGAAGAAATAAATCATAGGCTAAAAATGATAGATGGAGGAAAAGTACTACAAAAGAAGCCACCTCTAAAATAGATTCTTTAATTTCCGACAAATTAATAACTTAAAATTAGATGACCAAACAAAATAGAAAATAAAGAAGAAAAAGAAAATAATAGTATATTATTTGGACTGAAAATGAATAACATACAAGCCGCTTCAAAGGGAAAGGGAAATACTTTTAGCTAGTGCCTCATATGTAACGTTCAGTGAAAACGTAGCAGTATTGGTAAACCCTCTTTTTAAACGGAAATATAAAGTAAATAAAAGCGATAAAATACCAATCTCCACATTAGAGGAAATCGTGAGACATAGATAGTGGGATATGTAGCCAGACAGCACACCAATCGAGACAGAGTATTAAATCCAAAGGTCACTGTGATAAAGCATGAAATTTAAATTTTGAATACCGGTTATGTGATAAGAATTTTGAATAGAGAAGAAGAGATATTTGTGTCACTGTGAAAAGTAAATATCCCCTAGTAAGTAATGCCAGTACTTAGAAAAATAAAAAGGATACTCGGAAAAGACTAGTTCACTTAGGATTAATGGTAATAGGAATTAAAAGGATTAATAAGAAAAGAAATCCTCGGTAAAGTTTTAATTACTTTAGCGAGATAAAGGATGCAACCTGATCGTTGCTGACGCTTTAATGGCGACCATTAGCAGATAGATATGAGTAATAACTATGGCCCTCTTTTATTGTAGCCCGTTACGAAAGAAGTAGTAAAGACATAAACTTAATAGAAATTGGAAATGCTCGAGGGCAGCGACATGATGACCTAGTAAAACCAGTAATTTTTAATAAATATGAGATTTTAGGAAAACTAACGGGAGCACAGTACTACGAGATGTAGATTGAGATATACATGGAATTATAAGTGCTATAAGCGGTAGAAGGGGTTTAAAATGATAAAACGCGACTAGTGATTCTAGTACTGAGCTTTGATGGCCAGACGAATTTATTTACTCACCAAGAAATACCGCTAAATTCAAAGGAAACTTCAGTAATTTTATAAAGGACCTATAATAATTATAGTATACGGTTTGGTGATTATGACCAATCTTTTCATAGATTGAAGAATAATCAATCTGAAGAACAAGATAAATGAATATAAAACTATAATAATCCAAAAGGAAATTTCTACCCATGAGATGGAGAAATATTAAGACAGAGATAGAAAGCGATAGAAAAAGGGACACGAGATCTACATGATATCATAGGAATATGATAAAAATCATAACTTAACTGTTTATTACAATAGCATAAATACTCTCAAGATAAAAGAGCAGAAACCGCTTCTAAATCTTATGGAGTCGGAGTAGGCGAGCCATGGTCCCTCCCACGCCTTCCACTTGCATACCCTACGAAGCACAGCAATACACTCTTTATGGAACATCCGTGTCGACTCCAGAGTGGACATGACCTAGTGGGATCCCTTATAATCACTCTATAATCCTCGAAAATGATATCTCCGATAGAAATAGACCTAGAGGACGGAAGATTAGAGTTAGAAACCACAGGATAGAAAAGTACTCATAGATGATGGAAGCATTATTAAACTTAACAGACACATGTGACCCCTCAAAAATGGACTACTATTATTGGAAACAGTGGAGTCGGAATGGTATGTAGAAAAATATGATGGGTTAGATTATACAAAACACCAAACGATGAAATGTATAGTTTATCTGAGAGAAATTCTTAGGAGAAGTCGACTGGCAGAGCAGATGTGGAAGCCTATAAACAAAAATTACCCTCAAGATTTTGCAAAGAGACCTGAGGAACTAGGGAGATAATCCTTATAATTTTGTTAATAAAAATAAATAAGATTATTACTATATGAGATTCACCAAATGCAAAGTGCTAGCGTAAACAACGAGATAGAAGCTTGAAGTTAAGAAAGCTAGAAACAAATGGACAAACATTGGGCTTTCATTATAAACCATTCCTACTAGATTTCATGTATTATAGTTAGTATAGTCGGGATGTTTCCTATGATAAAACAATAGGTGATAAAGCTATTCACTGAAATTACCTGAACCTTTAGGAACATTAACCTCACATATATATAAAAGAGATACCAGTTTTACCCCAATTAGATAATATTTCGACTAGAATAAAATTTATCATAGAACAATTAGTAGGAAATGTACTGAAATCCAAATAACTAAATAATTTAAAGGAAAAGGAGAATATAGTTTTTGTAAACATATATATACACCCCAAAGGTATGACACCAACATTAAACCCAAAACATTTAGAAAGACTAATTACAAACGCAAGAAGAAATATCATCTTAGAAAGAGTAGTTCTAGAAAACCTTATTTAAATAAAGATAAACATGTTAGAAAATTTGATAAAACAAGAGATTATAAAAATAAGTTAAGTTGTTTTACATGTGGAAGCACAAACCATTTGGTTAGAGATTGTACCAAAAGAAAAAATTATCATAACAAAGAATCTATATTAATAGATTGTGTGAATGAAGATTTATTACATATAGATGAACATGTAAGCGACACAGAAAGTATATATAGTATAATTAGCTATATTGATCCTAATGAAACAAAACAAGATACTAGTGATGAAGAAGAAGAGTATGCTTTTGTTGATGGAATAGTAGGATTAGAATCAAATAAGAAATATCAAGACTGGCATCTTAGAGATCTAGATCAACTAGATAAAATTGAAAATATGTTAGCCGAATTAGAATTAGAAGACCCCCAACTTATTATAGAGGTAAATACCAGACAATTAGTAAAAAAGACCCACAGAAACTTGAAATGGAAATAAACATGTTAGAATACATGTCAGAAAAATTTAAAATATAATTAAAAGTAATGACCAAATAAAATTAACTAAAAGCCTTATTTTAGATAGATTAACAAATGATATGGATTGCCTTAGAAAACACAGAAAAAGAAGTAAAGACAAAGCTCCTAGAGAAAAGACACTTTCTCCAGATATTGATCCTTTAGAATTCTTAATTTCTGAAGCAGAATTAGATAATCTTGAAACTAATCTTTATAATCCTTTTATAACTATCGAAGATGAATAACATGAATAATTTATGTAATCATAATTGGATACCACGAAATGGGAGCACTGATAAGCCTTGTAATTTTTGTAATAAATATCCTTCTTTAAAATTACGCTATAGATGTAATATTTGTATAAAAGAAAGCTGTAGATTTTGTTTAATAGATAACCATCAGTTACCTCCTGAATCCTCTACAAATGAACCTCCTAAAATAAATAGATACGAAACCTTAGAGCTTCGAATTTTATATTTAGAAACATTTGTCGAGTCATTACATAAACTTATACAGTCAATCCAAGAAACCCTAAAAAGATTAGAAGATGGAAATTGATAAATCTATATTATTAGATCATCCTTTTACAAGTAATGAAGTTAAAAACTTTTATAAAACATTATGGGCTAACCAAGAAATAATGTGGGCCAATCAAAATACTCTTCTGAATAAAATCAAGAAAAAGCAAGAGGTTAAAACAATATTTTACCAAGAACAAATAGATAAAATAGAAGAAAACCTAGGGGAAATATCTGAAGATAATTTATCTACAGATAATCTAGCAATAAAACCAAACATAAATAATTCACCTTTATATAGTATAAAAATCCCATGTAGGATTCAAATAGAAGAATGGACTCTAGATGTATTAGGGTTGATAGATACTGGATGTTCAAATACAGTCTTAGATGAAAATTTAGTTCCTCCACAATACAAGAAGATTCTTCCTATAGAAAAACAATATAAAGCAGAACAGATGGATGGATAGCTGTTTACATATACACAACAATTAGCACCTTGTAAAATTAGTTTCTACCAAGGTAAGCACCTAACAAACTATTTACATTTTAATGGAAGCATAAGCTTGAGAGATTTTAGTTCTAGGAGGACTCGATTTATTATTGGCCTTAATATAATAATTAACTTTTTTCATGGATGTACTATAAATTCCTCTGGAATCAGTTTTATAGGAGTACCATTATTACCATATGCCTCAGAATATTTTAATACAAATTCTATAAAACAGCCTTGTTGTAACGACTGTAGGAATCCAACCTCTTGTAAAAATCAAGAAAAAACCCATGAAAACCTTTTAGAATTTAGTAAATGTAGACTATTTGATAAATTGACTCTTGAACCACCCCTAGACCAATTAATAAACCCAGACTTTTTATATAACCTAATTTCTTCAGGACATACTGATATTGATGATATCTTAAGTAAATTAGAAAAGGAAGAAATAATAGGAGATAATCCTTGGAAACACTGGAATAAAAATAAAATTTTTTGCAAATTAGAATTAAAAGACCCAGATTTTAGAATTCAGAATAAAAAAATAGAATCTACCAACGAAAATATACAAGAATACAAAATGCATATAGACGACTTATTAAAGCTAGGAGTAATTAGAAGAAGTATTAGTAGACATAGAAGCCCAGCCTTTATTGTCAATAAACATAGTGAGCAAATTAGAGGAAAAAGCAGAATGATAATAGACTACAGAAGATTAAATGATAATACTATAGAAGATGCTTACGATATCCCAGATAAGACTGAATTAATTAACTCCATCCAAATAAGTACAATATTTAGTAAATTCGATGTAAGTCAGGATTTTGGCAAGTTAAAATGGACCCTTCTAGTATAGAATGGACAGCTTTTACTTGTCCTTTAGGACATTTTGAATGGTTAGTAATGCCATTGGGATTAAAAAATGCACCAAGTATATTTCAAAGAAAAATGGACGATATATTTGGAAAATACAAAAATTTTGTATGTATTTATATAGATGACATTTTAGTACATAGTAAGACAAAACAAGGAACATATAGGCCACCTAAAACTGGTTCTTAGTGAATTCCTCAAAAATGGGAAATTATCATAAGTGGTAAAAAAGCTCAGTTTTTTAGAAGTAATATTGAGTTCTTAGGAGTAGAAATAGGAAATGGAAAAATTAAATTACAACCACATATAGCGAAAAAGATATTAAATACACCACCTATTAGAAACGTAAAAGCACTACAACAGTTTCTAGGATTAGTAAATTATGCTAGACCCTTTATTTAAAACTTAGGTAAACTAATAGGACCTTTATATAGCAAAAGTTCTTTAACAGGAGTAAAAGTATTTAATATAGAAGATGATAAACAGATTGATAAGATTAAAGACTTAGTAAAAACACTACATGATCTTAGATTACCATTAGATTCAGATTATATGATAGTAGAATCAGATGGCTGTGAATTAGGATGGGGCGCTGTATTAAAAACAAAACCCCATAAATATAATCCAAAAAATAAAGAATTAATCTGTAGATATAATAGCGGAAAATATAAAGAAAAAAGGCCCAACTCATAGCATAGACCAAGAAGTATTGGCAGTTTGTTACGCACTAGACAGCTTTAGGTTATTTCTTATAAATAAAAAAGAAATTTTAGTTCGAACAGATTGTAAAGCCATAGTAAAGTTTTTTGAAAATAAAAATAGTAAAAGAATTAGTCAACGGAGATGGTTCGCCTTTAAAGATAGGATTTTAAATGGAAATTATAAAATTATTTTCGAACACATAAAAGGAAAAAACAATGATCTTGCAGATAGATTATCCAGATTAATGTTTTTCGAGCAAGTATTGAAAAAACCACCCTAAAAATATTTCTCTGTAAGTATAAACCCTTTACTTGACCATATGCTTAGTAACAGGTGGGGATTACAAAGCCAGTAAGTTCCTCCGTACCTTTACTAATGTGGAAGTAAAGCCACATTACCAAACCTTAGCTAGTTCATATGCTTAGCTGTAACGGGGATTATAAAACCAATAAGTTTCTCTGAGTTACATGCTAATGTGATAGCTAAGCTTACTTTCCTTATATAAAAATTTTTACTTAAGATTACTAACTAATTTTTTACTTTTACAGGAAATGGAGTCCTCCCTCAGCAAAAGTACCACTTTCCCACTTTCAAAGCAACATTTTTCCAAAAATCCCTATACAGGTCTCAATAGCTATCCTTTAGACTCTCCATTTTCTTTTCATATCCCTCTCCACTTATCATTAGATCCACAAGAGAGAAACTATATTGATAACATTTGGGCAAATAATCGAAATCCTCATTTTCCAAAAATCCCCACTTCCTTTAGTGATTACCTCCACCATAAAAATCTTAAAATGCAGCTTCATGAACCTTCTCTTAAACCCAAATCTTTAGATGCTTTCTTAGAACTCCAACAAACAAATCTTATCCTTTCCGGAGAAATATTAGATCTTAAACAGCAACTAGAACAGATAACAAAAAAGTATGAACAAGAAAAGACTGAGAAGAACTTATTAAAAGAAGAATGGGAAAAAGAAATGAAAAATAGAGAGCAAGGTTTTGAGAAATTTCCTCCTCAAATCAGTCTTTTCCAGAATGAAATCATGAAGATAGTATACCAAGACAAACACCATCAATTGGTTCAGATGGTGCAATTCTTAGAAAAAATGGCGACTTCTCCTTTACAAGTTGACGGACTTAGTTTCTACATGCTAAAATTCAGAGGACAACATCATCCAGGAATTCAGACATGCATATGCCAGGAAGGTTTTTCTATAATCCAAGCCACAATTAGTCTTTTTGAATGGGACGGAACTTTCACTGATTTTACTATTGAACAACTCTTTGAGCTTGGACTGTTGAAGAAACTAATTATTACTAAAGAAGAACAAATGAAGATCTTACCCCAATTTCCTACAAGACTTAAAAAGATTATATCCTCTATGATGAGCTACTACCCAAGACATTTTGTTGTGTTAGAAATTTTCAGTATTCCTCCTTCATATCAAGGATATCCAGTCTACACTCAACACTATGTCCGAATTGATATGGTCCGCCATGGAAGTCCTACTACTTATCAATGGGATTATCATTCTTTCTCATCTAATCATATTGAGCTCTCTATAGAAGAAAGACTTAAAAGGTGGAGAGCTTATGCTCTTGGAACAGTTGACAAGAAATAAAGGACGAATTTTCTTCTTGGAGAACAACACAACTTAAAAATCTTTTCTTCAATAAATTCTCGGTACTGCCGTTCTCCGATGATTGGGACTCTTATTACTGCCCCAGACCTCACAGATCACCTTAAGACATCAAACACAAATTGGTTTGAAACCACTTATGGAGATGATAAAATCTTTGTCAGCATGATAGATGAAAATATATTCAATTATTCAGTAGAAGTATTTGAAGCAACACAGGCTGTTCCAGCAGCTCTTGGAGATATTGTTGATGAAATTGGCGAAGCGAATCTTGTTAATGCTATGGAAAGATAACTCTCCAGACTACTAGCCTATGTTTATTCCTTCCTTTCTAGTTTGTATTATGTAAAATAAAATAAGGATTGCTTGCTTTCTAAGTAAAGAAAAAGTATAGTTTAAAATAGGCTATGATGCCTATTACTTATACCTTTTCCTTACTTCCCTATATTACCCCCTATTGTGATAAGAATGAAGGGGTATTCTTGTCTTTGTAATAGGTTATGCTTGCCTATATAAGCTCTCCCCATGTAACATAGGGTGTGCTAAGTTCTGAATGAAAGTTTGAGTTCCAGAAAGAAATCCTCTTTGCAAATTTCTCAAAGTTAGTCTCTTTTCTCCAAGTAGAATTTAGCAATAAGTCTATAGTAGTTCATAAATTTCTTGAAGTTCTTTTTATGGTAGCTTAAGTCTCTTTCCCGAAAGGGAAAGGGAGGTTCTGTTAAAATAATCCTTGGTTGGTTCTTGGAAAGAATGGGTTTTCTCTAACCATTCCAGTGACATGGTGAAGATAACCACTCCATCGCAGTGAAAAACAGACATGCTTAGTATCCTGTTATACTTAAGGTACGTAATCTTTTATTATATGTCTCCTATGGCTAAAGGACCAGCGAATAAGTACCCGTTAAAAGGCAAGGAAGCCGTGTGAAGAGGAAAAATAGCGTAGGTATGACGCCAAGGAGATATTATAATAAATGATTTTCATAAACATTAGAAAAATAGGAGAAAAGCTGATGCTTGGTAACATGAGAAGTTGTTATCAGAGGTAAGGAGTGACTAAAGGAAAAGAAAAAGAGAGACAAGGATTGTTTTAATAGAAATTCTCCCTGAGTACTGAGTAAGGAATTTTCAATTTATGAACTCCTTATTAGATCTTGCTTTAGATCTTGCAAAATTAGTTTTAATTCTAGTTACAGCTAGTAAAGTAGTTGTTCTTTTCATTTATTTAAATTCTGTCTCTAATATAAATAATCTAGTAAGTAATATAGTTATAATTATACGTTCCCTTGGGTTTCGCTACGGCAATAATCAATGGAACTAGTAAGAGTACTCATAGTTCTAATTTCTGTACTTTTCCTTTTTAAAGCTTACATTCTAGCAAGATTATTATTATAATTATATGTTCCCTTGGATTTCGCTACGGCAATAATCCATGGAACTAGTAAGAGTACTCATAGTTCTAATTTCTGTACTTTTCCTTTTTAGAGCTTACATTCTAGCAAGATTATTATTAACAATAGTCTCTGCATACTTTATCTTAAAATATTTTGTATAAATAGCTTTAATAGAACTCTATAATTTTATTAGAAATATCTATCTTTATAAGTATTCTCAATATATCCTAGAAGTAGACTCACAGAATAGTTTAAATTTATAACAACAATTAGAATTATTATATCTTATTCTAAGAGAAATTAGAGATCAATATGAAGATTATGGCCCGGACACTAGTACGGAACCATTAACCTATAGTTTAAACTCTATTATTTTATTAGAACACCATCAATATATAGGTCAATATAATAATTTTAATGCTATAATTAAATAACAATTTATATTATCAATTCTATTTTTAAAAAAATCCAAACTAATCTCTATAGTACTTTTTTTTTAAAAAGGTGGATAAACCACATTCATTAAAAAAAGCCAAAAGATTAATCTCTATAATACTTATACATCTATTTTCCCATCATAATATGTCAATTTTTTCTTAAAATATTAGAAATTATATCCAAAAAAGTTTATTACAAAGTGGTCAAAGTTTAAAAGAAATTCTTAACACTTAATAACTCCAATTTTACACAAAACTCAGTTTTTAAAAATTTGAGATATATACACTATATGCATAAGAACATAATAAAAGCAATATTTATTAGGTAATATTTTTAAAAAATTATTAATATTATTAAAACCAAGTGATTTGTTAAAAATGACGATAAAGTTACCATAACAAACAATTAAATTTCTATGTAGGAATTCAAAAATTTAATTTTCTGTTTACACATAATTAAGGTATAAGATGTGGTTGCTTATTCACACTATTAAAAAATTAAAAAACAAAAACAAAAAGTTCCAAACTCAAATGGCCAATAGATAAATACCATGAGTTTTGTTTCGGGGGTTTTACTTGTGCATCCCCGCGAAAAAAAAAAAAATAAATAATTGTCTAATTTTCTTCTTTTTTTTTTTGACCTCTCAAACACAAAAAGCAAAAAAACAATTGGCTATACTTTACTTTCTAAAATTGTTTAACTCATCTCAAAATCAATATGAAGTGGTTTGATGTGATATGCTGACCTATCCTCCACCACAATCCTGCTAGTCAGGATCTCGTTCAAGTGCGTCACATCGATTCCTAAAGTTGGCTAACTCATCTCAACATCAATAACTACTCTAATAATTCTACTCTGAATCATTGTCACCTGGAAGTAATAAGATTACTTTCTCAACATCAATAACTACTCTAATAATTCTACTCTGAATCATTGTCACCTGGAAGTAATAAGATTACTTTAAAAAAAATAAATAAGTTTCCACAGCCCAAGGGACTCAGACTTTGACTAATTTTAGGCACTTGAAAAGATGAGAGCCACATTTTTTTTATAGATAAAAACCTTTAATAAAATATCAAATAATATTCATGAAGTTAATTATTTTTATAATTAAGGGTTGGTATTTCTCTTTAATACTCAATCAAAGATCAAACGTCTATGTCTCCTCTCATTTAGAGTGGTTTGTCCAAGTTTTTCACAAATTAAAAAAAAAAATCTTATAACAAAAGTAAATAAACTAACTAGGTACTCCACATCTTAAGCGGTACTTATTTAAAGATAAAAATATTGTCCATAATTTAATAAAGAAATGAGAGAAGAATGAAATTTAAAGCTCAAAAACCATGCATAAAGGAAGACAAAGAAACAAGTACCAAAAGTAAAACCAAAAAAAAAAATGTTAAAAACAAAAATTCACCCCAAAACCTGCAAGGCTTCAATCCAAATAAATACTGCAGTTTTAAAACAGGATTGTCTAAGCACAAAAATAATTAGCAATATTTCAAGGTTTCCGCAAGAAATCCATGAAAATTACCATTTATCAAATGATCAAATCAATCAACTGATACGAGTAATTGCTTCTGGAAATTAAATCTTCCTCAGCTTTTCTTTCATCCTATCAACTGCAGCTCGCAGAGTTCCTTCATCCTTGCAGAATGTAAACCTCACAAGATTTTTCCCTTCCTCGGGGTTGAGATAGAAAACACTTGGTGGTATCGCGACCACACCAACTTCCTTGATCAAGTATTCACAGAAGGCGATATCATTTTCAAATCCAAACGGAGTGTGATCTACCATAACAAAGTATGTTCCACTCGACGGATATACAATAAAACCTGCAGCCTTGAGACCATCCACCAGAATGGCTTTCTTCACCTTGTAATCTCTCTTCAATTCTTCGTAATAACTTTCTGGTGCTCGGAGTGCAACTGAGGCTGCCGACTGCATTGGAGTAGATGTGGCAAAAGTGAGGAACGCGTGTGCCTGCCTCACACCCCATGTTAAATGTGGGGGAGCTATTGCCCACCCGATTTTCCATCCAGTTAAAGAGAATGTCTTCCCCAAAGAGTTCAAAGTCACAGTCCTTTCATACATGCCTGGTAAAGAAGCCAGAGATATATGGTCTTCTTCAAATGCTAATTTGTCATAAACTTCATCGGTAAAAGCTAATACATCATTTTCCTTGCAGAGAGTAGCAATGAATCCAAGTTCCTCCCTGCTGAACATTTTTCCAGTGGGGTTGTGGGGGGTGTTAATAAGTATAGCACGGGTATCCTTTGTTACGGCAGATTTGAGCTCATTAAGTGGCACTGAGAAATCTGGCGGGCGGAGAGTGATGGCTTTTATTTTTGCACCGGCCATTGAAAGGGTAGCTTCATAAGAATCATAAAAGGGGGCGAAAAGTATTACTTCATCTCCAGGATTGATCAAGCCCAGCATAGTTGCAGCTATTGCTTCAGTGCACCCAGAAGTGACAGTGACTTCTTTTTCTGGATCTACATCAAGACCAGTGTCTTTCTTGAACCTGGAGGCAATCGAAGAGTTAAGATCAGGAACACCAAAACCCCGTGCATATTGGTTCTTCCCTTCTTTTATAGCTTTAATGGCTGCTTCCTTGACAAATTCAGGGCCATCAAAGTTCGGGAAGCCCTGACCGAGGTTTATCGCACCATGTTTTATGGCGAGCGAGCTCATTTGGGTGAAGATAGTTGTCTTGAATTTTTCCAGACGCTTTGCTACCTGTAGAAAACTTGAGTCAGTATTATAGCACATGAATTTACCCTGATCAAATAGCTAAATGGCAACAATCATATGTATTAATAATCATTTGAATAATATACATACATATGTTATTTCAAGTCATTGTTACAGAACATTTACCATAACAAGAAAGGCTTTTGCCTAAATATACATATATATATATATATATATATATATATATATAGCAGTTGAAGGACATAACTAAATCAAACTCACAAAATTAAAGAAATCAGCCATAATTCCTGCCAAATATAGAAGAAGGCAAGAATATATATTCAGATCCTTTATAAAATAACTTGAAGGTGAAATATGACATCGAAAAGAAATTGTATCAACATCTAAAGAGTAAGATATCTAAATTTTAATTATAAGAGGGTCGTTCATGAAATTCACAAAGTAGGACATGGTATAGTAATAAATAACAATACAAGAGAATGAGGCACTATTAGTATTTTTCAAACTAGATAATCGTAATCATCAAAAAAATTCAGGACAAAATGAAATGCTATAAACAAAGACAAAACAACTTCCAATAGTTGTGGAAATTTGCTACTCCATGCAGTTTGCAATTAAACATTTATGTGACAAAGGAAACAGACAAGTTGTAATTGACACTTTGGACTATAGATGATTCTGTTTGTTAACAATTATATTCTGACTAATCAACAAAGAAAAGAACAGTTTCCCTACACCTTCCAGCATCAGACCTGTGAAGCTTTCAATTGATAAAATGAACTCGTGTATGCCTGACATATGGTGTTCAAACTAAGAAAGTTGTCTCAAGCCAGGCTCCAGCTTAAAGCTACAATTTCAATTTGACCCAGTTGCAAGGCCAGACCTGCCAATTGCTAACCCCCACCAAAGATGGCCACCATCATGCCATTCTCAACCTCCCAACATTTTGCATTTTGATTAATAAGGGTTCAGAGTTCCTGAACCTAACATCCTGACAATTAACACCAACCCATGTACACCAAACATCTTTTACATGCCTCCCATCCTTCATGATTCACATTTGGTTTTTTATGAAATAAATGTGATACTTGATGCACAAAGGTCAGCAACAAACAGAAAATTTAGTTATTACAACTTAATCCCTTTTTTATTCCTAAAGTATAGCTTCCACATTTGTGATGGGCCTATGAGGTAATGATCCCTGCCTTCCATTGTTTTATTAGCTAGTTAAAAAGGTCTATTCCAAGTTTCCAACTGCTAATCATAACAAACACAGTTCGAAATATATTTAAGCTGACGAGTAGAGTTAGATGCAAGAACAATACCTTTTAATACACAACCTATGAAAGTAATTTGAAGAAAATTTATAATTCACTCTAAACAAAAAGGACTGGGAACTTGAAGATTTTGGAAAATCCTGATATGAATGCATTGTTTTTTCATCAAAAACTACCCCAGAATCACCTTTTATAGTTTTAGTTTCCTTTAATTCCCATTCCATTCTTTTAGATCGATCTTCAATAACATTGATAACTCAATGCTCATCATGCATATTCAGAGAAGTTCAATGCGCATTCTTTTAGCAAAGAACAAGAATCCATTAGTCTTTTTCATCACTCAGGTGCTTCTAAGGTCCAAGTTAAACAAGCAAACCAGTCTGAAGTTGCAAGTTCATCTGCATCCTCTTAAATCTGGAACCCAGCTTTATTGAAGTTGGCTTCTCCTTTCTCTTCTCTAACTAATTTTCATTTCAGAAGCTGACCCCTTCAACTTTGACTGCCATCAGGTCTGGCTGTTCACCCGGAATTTTAGTTACAGACAAATGCCAAGGACAAGGACCCAAGACACAGGTCATACACAACACTAGCTCACTCTTTTAACTTCCACATAATATTAAGACCTACACTTGTCCAACAAGATGAATGCCATGAGCTGTCCTTGTTAATCTATGCAAATGCTAGTCTTTACTTTCATAAGGTATATCTCCTCAAATGCCACTTTGGCAAACCAACAAGCATTCTCTTTAATCTCTCTAAATCAGTTCCTTTAATCCAAGCAAAAGTGACTAAATTTCCCCCTCGAACAATATTCAATCAAATCTTTTGAATACAACAATTGTACAAAAAATTTAGGAGTAGAGGACCTCTTTCTCTCGTAAACTGTTAATCCTCCTTTTCTTCTCCCCAAATTTCATGCAATGAAGAGGACAAACCTAATATTTTATTGCCATTGGACTTCTCAGCCTAATCTCATTCAGTAGTATTGCATGTACCATGATTTTATTCTTCATAGTTTTCTTAGTTTTGACAAGATTTGAGAGAGAAGAGAGTAAAGGATTATCAAAATATGGTTAAAATTAGTACAAATAAGCCTTTTGAGTGATTGCGTCATCAAACAACATGTGCAATATTATCATCTGATGTTGGTGCAGCACTGAGCAATAAGATAAGACAGCCCAATACAATCCCAACTCCCAAGCAATAAAAGGTCAAGCAAAGCAAGCTCTAGGAAAAGAACAAAAAACTTATTAATTGTTCATTAAGTTATGAATGCTATTCATATATACGTCTAGAAGAAGACCATCTTGATGCCCTCGGAGTAAAACAGTAATTCAAACACTAAAACAACAGATAACAATAACAATGAACCAAATGTGGAGCAAAATTACTGACTAGAACTATTGAGCAGGAACAAAACCCAACCAAATAAAACAAAATAAAACTTGACCAGTTGACCATCAAACCAATAGGTTTCAGAAGAAATTAGTCTCAATTGATCTAAGGTTGGAAAAGACAGCTGCACCACCTAAGATTATAACACAATTAAAAGTTGTCTGTTTGAAATCAGGGAGTGCATACATAATCAGTTAGACACCCCATTAGGCTTCCAAATCTGGTGCTCAAAAATCAATTATACCAGTATCCATTAAACCTTTATAGTGAACAAGTTAGGAAATCAACATCATATGAGAAAGTCAACTTCGAGGTGGAGGCCGCACAATAAACATTTTTAGTTTGATTGCATGAAAATTGATCCAAAACCCTAATTAAGTTAAACAACATGGTCCAACTGACCAATCAGAAGTAAATGGCCCAGTGTTACCAGGATACATATATGAGTGTCAAGTATCCAAGTATCAGAGAGTATTTTATACTTGAATTTAATGAAAAACTAATAAGCGGACAACACCACACACACGTGTAAATATACATGTGTGTATATATGCTGAATGTGTATCCATATGTGTGCATATATGTGTATGCATATACATATAGACATGTGTATATATGCAGTAAAACTAGTTTTTAGAGAAATAGAATTCAGGTATATTAAAATTAAAATTAGATAAAATGCTTAAAATAATGAAAATTCATGAAGATCATATAAGAATCAATTGATAAATATAAATAAATCCAGGAGTGTGAAAATATATTAAAAATAATGTTGTTCAAAAATTGCCAATTGAGAATGACATAAAACGAAAAATTAAGGAGGAGAGTGAGACAAGGAGAAGACAAGGAAAACCAAAACCCTACTATTCACATAAAAAGTAGGAACAAGTAGGAAGGCATGATTGAATGGATACATAAAGTTTCCCTGCATACATTGTAACTGGGTAATACAGAGATCTCCTAATAATGGCTTCCCCTGTTCAAGGGTTTTGCTCATGTTAATTCAACATAGCAACAAAGGTCGCACTTCAATATTCTGTGGTTGGAATACTTAAGCCTCGGGAACAAGATCTCAAACTCCTTAGTTGCTGAATCTTCCTCCTATGAGGCAACAAAGAGGTCCAAGCCACTTATCATTCTTTCATCAACTCTAATAGTGACATCAAGCACCTACATGCATCCATTACCATCTGCTTGTATACATATAATGAACAAGAAGTTGATTTGATGGTTAAATTTCAGCTGACATACTATTCAACTGGAAAGCAAGGAGGGATCAGCTCCGAAGTTATTGCACTGTCACCAACTCAAAAATAATCTTTTCTAGTTACAAATAAACTTTCAAATATTAATAGCTCAATAAAGGTTTGCTTCATCTAAATCTCAACTCTCAAATGCTCGGTTATCATCATATTTTTATGTAAGTAGTTGAAGTGAACTCTTAAGTTATAAGCGATAGCATGAAATCACTTGATACTGATTGCTCTAATTAAAAGTCACTTGTGTCTCAGTGTTTTATCATTTTCCTTCCTTATATTGGAATTGGAGCTATAAATGCAACTTCCAACATATCTGTCACATGAGCCCATTGATCAAACAGTTGTTCCAGTAATTTATTCTGATTGGTATTGACATTTACATTTCCTTACTTTTTTTTTAACTTGCAGATGCTCTCATACAATCCACTGAACACAAGATGCCCCTGATCAACGTATTTTAACAAACTTACTACGGTTGACATCCAATGCTGTATCATGTGGAATCTTAAGTTCATCCTTTTATTAAATCCAACATTTTAAAAAAACGAACAGAAATGCGAAGCATCCATACTAAACAAGAATTACAAAAGTGTGTGCATCTGATTATGATCAATATAATAGGTGATTCCATTCTTCTAATATTCTTTCCTCTTCGACTAAAAAATAAATGAAACCTTGGAGTCCAACAAATTATATGTACATTTGTGGCTGAACATCATTCTTTTCTTGAAACCTGTTCTGCACACTTTCTTCGTTACATATTTGAAGCCCGATATTCCCATCAAGTTAGATCATGATTACAATTACAAAATCTCAAATTGTGTCTTGTCTCAAGACTGTCACGGTTAGAAATTTTTTTATATTAGATACACCTTGCTGCAGGACAATAGGTCTAATCAACCATACAAATCAGAAAAATAAACCAAATAAAAGTACTCCACTTATGATAAGGAATTCATTAACTACTAGGAAAAGAATTTATTCCTTACTCTGCCCAAGAAGCCCCAAGATAACTTAATTCCTGGAAGAAGTTGAACTCATGTCATGCTAAATGGATACAACACTGACAAACCTATACCTTTGTCATAAGACATAAATCTATGATCTATAGCACAAACTATTGTTGTTGATCCTCATTTCTGAGCTTGCTCATTTATCTACACTAAAAAACAGAAGTTGTGAGCTTCGAAAAAAGCCAAAGAGGATTATGAGTTATGTCCAAACATTGGGGATTATTTTCTTCGAATTGCAAAACACCCCTAATCCTAACAGTGATGGATTTCACTAACAAAAAATTAGGTTACCTAATTAGAGCAAATCAACTTTGTCACCGTGAATTTCAGTGAGAGATTTTCTACAATGGGAAGTTCATATTGGATGGTATTCTAGACATTTTTAGGTGTAACAAAAACAATTGTCAGCTGTCCAAACAAAGGAAATAAAAAGAAAAAAAAAAAAAGACCATGAAAAGCTGAAGGGTTTTGGATTTACCTGCAATGGCGGAGGAGCAGGCGGATGGTTAGGCTGGGGGTCAGAGGAGGGAGAAGAGGTCGTCTCAGAGGAGAAAGTGGAGGTGGCCATGGCTAGGGTTCGAGAAGGGTAAAGAGAAGAGCAGCGTGAAATGGAGAAAGGCCTCAAAAACATCTCATGGCCAGCAGGGAAACGGAAGGTGGACTGCTGGAGCATTGGCGGCTCTCAATTTGGTGTTGGGAATCTGGTGTGTATCTGGACGCGATTCTGGATCAAAGACTCTGTTCCATGTACCATTGTAGATTGAGGCATGGTTTTGGTCGCCCATTATTATTATTATTATTATTATTATTATTATTATTATTGGTGTTGTTGTTAACCATTCCTAATTATTTATTCTTTATTACAAATTCTGCTTTTTAATAAGAAAAGATCAGGTTAATATCCCTTTTAATTTGATATTGTTGGAGGTTGTACTCAGAGGCGGAGCCAGAAATTGCAAAAAGGGGGGCTACAAATTTAAAAAATATAAAAATTTAAATAACAAAATTTTATAAATTAAAAATTCAAATAATACACTAAGAAAAATATTTTAAAATACAAAATAAAAATACATACCACTAATGATTGCGAGCTGAATCCTTCGATTTTGCATGTTTTGAAAACATTGTAATATTATTTCTTCATCAATTTTAGCAAACATTTCTCGCTCAATATAGCATACCATCATATTGTTTAACCATTCATCACCTATTTTGTTTCGCAAATCTGTTTTGATGATATTCATTGCTGAGAACGCTCCTTCAACTGTTGTTGTTGCCACCGGTAAAATCAATGCCAATTCGATAAGACGATAAACCAATAGAAAAGTCAAATGTTAATCAAATTGAACCATCTTCACATCAAGACTTGCAAGATCATGACAATTTGAAAAATCAGAATTTCTTCTCACATCATGAATATATATGCGAAGTTGCTCTTTCAAGATAAGATGATCAGATGTGGAGAAATCATTAGAGTAAAGCTGAGCAAGTCGAACAAGCATACCATGATCGAATCTGGAAAAAGAGTTTCTTGGATCAAGACAAGCAATGCATCTTAATAACTCTGTAGAAGTTTCACTAAATCGGTTATTCATCTCAGCAGTAAGTAAATCAATCACTACAATAAAGATCTCTGCATGATAATGATGGTAATAAGTAACCAATTGCCCTCCACGTCTCGAACGACCACGAACTGGTATACTATCTTCCATATTAGGCACTGAAACTGACATTTCAACACAGAAGCTCTTGATTTCTTCTAAAAATGTACCCCATCCATTTTCTCTCAAGTCTTGCATAAGTTCTTTCACAGTTACAATCAACCCCATTGCATTAACAATGTTTTGATCTTTCTGCTGCAAGGCATTTGACAAATCATTAGTTAATCCCAGTACTTTGATCATCAGATGTAAGATAAATATAAATTCAAAACTCTCCATCCTTTGTATCAAACCCGATGCTATGCCTCTTTGCTCTGCAACATTTCCATCATTACACACATTCTCTAACACCTCTAATACTGACTCCCACATGGTAAATAGATGGATTAAAGTTGTATAATGTGAGCCCCACCTAGTATCACCGGGTCTTGCAAGATTAGTCTCTTGATGTTGGCCTCTTCCTGAAAAGATCTCACCTTTCTCCAATTTCTCCACAATCTTATCATGGTGCTTCTGAAGCAATGCATATCTCCTTTTACAAGAAGCACCCACAATGTTAACAATTATAGTGACATAGCTGAAAAAATCACTAATAGCCAAAATGTTCCCCGCAACAGAAACTACAACCAACTGTAATTGGTGGGCAAAGCAATGGACATAAAAAACAAATGGATTTTCATTCAAAATTAATGTCTTCAACCCATTAAATTGCCTTTTCATATTAGAGGCTCCATCATATCCTTGCCTTCTCAATCTAGAAATAGATAGACCAAAATGGGCAAACAATCCATCCAAAGCTGTCTTTAATGAAGGGGTTGAAGTATCAGCAACATGTTCAACAGCAAGAAATCTTTCAATTACTTGACCTTGCTTATTCACAAACCTTACAATCACAACCATTTGCTCTTTTACTGATTTTTCATGAGACTCATCAAGAAGTATAGAGAAATGACTATCTCCAATCTCATCAATAATAGCCCGCGTGGTCTCTTCTGCACAAGCCCTCACTAATTCTTTCTGTATTTGTGGAGAGGTCATTTGATTATTTCCAGGTTCATTTTCATTAATCACACGACCAACACTTTCAACTTCTGTTCCATACCAATTCATCATCTCTAAAAAGTTGCCCCTGTTAGTGGAACTTGAAGATTCATCATGTCCACGAAAAGCAAGACCTTGCAACAGAAGAAATCTAACAACACGTAAAACAACAGTGACTCGAGCTCTATATGCAACCTCCATTTCTCTACTATGAGAAGAGAATATATGCGACACGCTTTGCCTCTGATTTTTTAAATCCTCACAATGTCGCCTTGCATTGTTGTGGTTGCTATTAACTCCACCAACATGCTCAGTGGAAACTTCCATTGTTTTCTTCCAATTGCTAAACCCTGTCTTCGTGAAGGCATCAATCCCAAGATTATCACCCGTTTGTTGCTTAAAAAGATAGCAATAAAAACAATAAGCTGCATCTTTCTCCATACTATATTCCAACCAATCAAATTTCTGAAACCACACTTCTTTAAAGCTTCTCAAATCTTTTCCTTGTTGTTTTCTAGGGAAATTGTGGCCAACTGGTTGACATGGACCCATTAACAAATACTCTCTCCTTACTTGATCTCTTATTCCTGTGTCATATTCCTCGATTGGTTTTCGAAGCCCTGGGTCAGCAATGATATCACTCGGATCAAACTCAACACGGCTTTTCTTTTGTGCAACAATACTTACATCAAACGCTGATCCCGTTCTTGTTTCAATACTTTTTGGTATAGATTTAAAAAACCTCTCCATATCTATGAAATTTATCAAATTAAATATATAAATGATTTGAACTAAATCATAAATTCATAAATTGTCCAATCAAATATGTGTAACACTAAATTAAACATTTATCAAAAAAATATGTGTGACAATTTATCATTATCTTAACATAAATATTTTTATCCACAAGTATAATTATAACTCATACTAGTTATATAAACGTAAATAATATTTTAAATTAAAAATTTTATTTAATAGAATTATGATGAGTGGGATAAGTTAAAATTCAATAAAAAAATAATTACATTTTATCATTATTATTCTTATAAATTATAGTTAAATAAACATAAATAGTATTTTAAATTAAAAAAATTATTTAGAAGAATTATGATAAGTGGGCATAGATTATAAGTTTGAATGTATTATTATGAATTGATGATTATATTATATGATACGTGGTTCATATAGTTGTACAAATTCGATGATTATATTGAGTGGATATAACATCATATGTTATTTAAATTAATGACTATGTTTTTAATAATTTTTTTGAATTTATTTTAAGAATTTTTAAATTTTAATTTGTATTATTTTTTAAATGTAAGATCTTACAAATTATAAATGAAGTTTTATTTGAAAGTGATAACTTATATTTAAAAATTTTTTAGAGATAATATTTTTATTTATTAGTGAATCACAAATTTTAATTTTAATAATACTCAAGTCTCTAAATTAAATTAATGATATCAATTTATATGCCACATATCTAAATCAAATAATCAATAATATCAATCCACATGACATACCATATATCACATTAATGAATATCAATTTATAAACATTTCAACAAATTTCCTTGAAAATATTTCATACATGACAAAAAAAAAACAAACAAAAAAATCTTAAAAATTAAATAAAATAACGTTTCACCTCCTGATCGCCAGATGCCAGACAGAGAGATCAAACAAAGCCGGTGGAGAGAATAAATTGAGGTTGCAACTTGCAGATGGTATATAGCTTATTTATCAAAAAAAAATTCAAGTTCAAAGCTTTTGAAATGGATGAGTTCAGCTTTTGAAATGCATGAGAAGTGAGAACTCAGAAGAATGCAATCTCATTGATTTTCAAAGACTATGTATTAATCTAATATTATATATATATATATATTAATAATTTAATATAATAGCACTAGCTACTACACTAACACCATAGCACCTGCCACCTGATATGCAAGTAATGGCATCCAACGGATATTTCTCTTCAACATGCAACGTTTCATTTTTTCATTGGCTACTTTATGCTTGATTAGACTGCCATCTTCCAAGTTCCAATGCTCATGACTCATGAGCAAACTTCACTAATAGTTGACAGCTTCACAGACTGGGTGACGATGGCCGAAGATGGAAGGGGCGCCCGGAGCCGCATGGTTGGAGAAGCTAAGGAGCCGAGGAGCGGAGGAGGGATGCCGATCGTTGGAGGAAGAGGGGCGGCTTGGGCGGGGAAGGGGGGCGGAGGGGTTCTCAAGCCACGTGGGTCCACCGACCTTACAGCGATGTGAGGGCGGCCGCCCCCGCCTCGTCCCTCTGTCCCCTGGTTGTACTCACTTATCTTGTAACGACGGCTCTTACTTTGGACTTAGGAATGGTGTACCTGGACGCTATTTTGGTTCAAAGATTGCCTAACATCTAGCATTGTCAATTAAAAACTAGTTTCATAAATGGGCTGGTAACTAGACCAGCCAGGGCGGCAGGTTCAGCTCATCTTCTACTATCCCTTTGGGTGAATTAGAAGTGATCTGCCTCACAAGCGAACACCAAGGGGAAAAAATTGGATGGAGCCTACTTCACCCAGTTATGGATGGATCTTCTATTCATGTGATGACACATATGCATTTATTAAATACACAAAACTTTGTAATTTGTAACAATTATTAGTTAACAAATAAAACTTGCCATCCTCTACTGACAAATGGATGATAAAAATTCCATAGGCTAGAATTTTTAGTTTTTTTCTTAAATAAGCTTATTATCTGGTTTTCTCATTTTATTTCACTGATTTATATATTAGTTTATTAAGTAAAAGTAAAAGTTTTTAATGGGTAGAGTTTTTAGTTGTTGTAAATGAGTTTATTATCTGGTTGCTTCACCAATTCATATATTAGTTAATTAAGTAAAACCTTATCGGATTTCAAATTAAGTAAAATCTGTGAATGTATCTCCCTTGTACTTGACATAATTTTTTTTTCTTCTCAAAAACCTTCTCTAAAACAGAAAATATATCATTTTCTTATGATTCTATCCTTTAATCTCCTTTTGTTTCCTTTTCTAATGTTGAAACCAACTCTTTGAGCATAATGTTGGTAGTAATTATAGGCCTCATCAAATGAAGTAAATGTTTTTTCCAATTTCAGGTATTTGAGAATTAAGTTGAATGGTTTCTTTTTGCACTATAATAGATTATCTTTCAATGCAATTAATGTCACTATCAGAAGAATATCTTGAACCATCTCTAACCAAATCATCCATGCCAGTATTATTGGTTTTGGAAAAAATTGAAAAATCAAGAATGTTATATAATCCTCACAAAACCTAATGAACATAATTTACATGTAGAGAGAAGCCAACATATATATTCAATGAGGAATTTGATCCTAACAATAATTTATTGATGGTTTTGAGTATTCTACAACTCCTAATTATGATCCCAACAACAAAGCCATGGGTTGATTGTTCTTATCACAATCGAAAAATATAGCATATTAATTTATGAATTTTCAATTTTCAATCAATTTAATGAAATGAACTTAAATTGCATATATTGCATGAAGATTATGGTCTCTAAGAACATTATCCATTTATTTGATGAACAAAATTGAAGAAAAAAAATGATTTACAATTCTACAATCCTAACTAAATTTAATGAACTTCAAATTTATATAAAGCTAAAAAAATCCAACCATCATGTGAGAACAAAATTACACAAAAAAGTTCCTAACTTCACATTATTTGAACTATGAGAGAGAAATCCAACAAGCACTTTAAAAAGGAAGAAATCAATCCAAAAAGCTCACAAAAATTCAATTAAAAGAATGAAATTTTATAAAGAAGAGAAGAATATGTACCATGGATCAGCCATAACCTTTCAACTTTCCTTTTACTCCAACCTCCAAAACTCCAAACAAATCTGATGACAACATTGAGAAACCAAAAAGCTCATTGCTGCGATGAATCCAATGATCAATCTAATTTTTAGGCACTAAAACTGACCTTTGGAATTGAGTTCCCACCATTTTGAATGGGTTATTTTTTTTAATATTATTATCAAAGAGGGTGTTCAGTTTTATCCGTTAACTTAATAAGAGAATCAGTTAACTGAAGGAAGAAATGTTTGTTACAACTTACTGGAATGGAAGACCCATCCATTGCTGGGTGAAGCTAGCTCCATCTAAACTTTTCTCCATTGGGTCACAATTCACTCAACCCAGATTAACTTGTTATTTTTCTAATTTTATTTATTTATTTTTTTTACCGAAATGGATAAACCATAGTGCTCCACATGAGCACTAAACAATGAATGTCCTAGTCCACAAGAACTCGTCAAGGGTATGTGCAAGTTTTTTAATTATTCCACACTCGCCCACTTTATACCTATAGTTTTTTTTATCTTTATTTTATCTTGTTGGGGTCAGTATTGACTTTTTTCAATAATAAAAAATATTTTACAAAATTCAAAAAATTTGAAAATAGTTCACCGGTTGATGTATTCGGGTCACAGGTTGGGAAAACCCAACCCCTAATTGGGTCTGTAAAAGTGTGTTAGTTTGAATTTTAGCCCAACTTGCCAGATTATTGACATGCGATGATTTTTCCGAACCTAGCCCATTGACTGATGTATTATTATTATTATTATTATTATTATTATTATTATTATTATTATTATTATTTAATGTACTATAATTTATTTTTACAAAAATATCTTGCTTTGCCCTAATGAAATCTTAAAAGGAAAGATTTATCCCTCCTTACATAAATATCTAACTATTTAAATTAATTTTAAAAATAAATCCATTTTAGTTAAGTATCTTGATTTTGGGGCAATTCTATGTAAATGCACATATGGAGAAGTCTTATTTACCAAGGGAAACGTACTATTTTGAAATGGCGAGACTTTTTTGTTTTTGTTTTAAGTGAAAGCCCTTTAATATTAGAATTGCCAATTGTCAATTAAATGGAAAATGAGGGAAGTGGCAATAATTTTCCATCCTAGTTTGAAATGGAAAGCTTCTCTTGATTCTTAACACTAAAATAGTCTGAAGAGTATTTAATAATATATTATTATTAAAGTTGAGATTTTCTCCTTGATAAATAAAATAACATAAAAACCAAAGTTGAGGAAGACCCTCACTACTTTGTTTAGCCCACTTACACAAAATGACCTGTGTAGTGAGTTAGGGTGTTTTTTTCCCCAATGCTTTAGTCCTATTCTATTTAGGAAAAAAATATCTCACTAAGATTGGGCTTTAGGAAGATTTGCCTAAAAAAATAAGCCATTTTAATTTTTCCTTTTAGTATTTGTTCTTGTTAGTGCAACCGCACTATTTATTGGCATGATTTGACACCTAGACCAAGTGACGTGGCAACTAAGGCGACAAAACATAATTGATGATGTGGCAAGCATTGTGACATGGCAAGGAGACTTGGAGTGCAAGGCAAACATCTTGAAGATCTTGGTGGAGCTATTTTTAGTAAGTCTCTAACATGGAGCCAAATATCTTGAAGATCATGGTGGAGCTATTTTTAGTAAGTCTCTAACATGGAGCCAAATATCTTGAAGATCATGGTAAAGCTATCTTAAAGATCTTGGTGGAGTTATTTTTGGTAATGCATTACAACTTGAAGACAAGATCATATCAAGACCATACTTAGAGAGATATGATTGAAGACTAAATATGGTAGAGCTTAATTAAAGAAAGATCTATTCATGGTGTGAATGAAGACCAATTGAAGATATGATTTGAAAAATCTTTGATGAAGATTGATTGAAGTCTATTGAAGGCAAGATTTGAGGACCAAACTTGGGTGAATTGAAGATCAAGTTTGGAGAATCTTTGAAGACCAAATTTAGGTGAATTGAAGACTAAGTTTGACAAATTTCATGGAAGACGCACAAGGACGTGCGCCCCTTGTGAGGGGACTGCGTGATGAGGAACTGAGGAGGTAGGCTAGTTGCCGGCAGTCGGGATCGGGAGATATGGCTGCATCGACTCGGACTAAGCATGACCGGGAGGTTGATGGGTCTTGAGGTCGTCCGCAACGTAATCAGAACTCAGTCAAGTCAGCAGTCAGGGCCATGTTGCAATTCATGTTACAACAGGAGTTACAACAGCTAATTTCGGCAGGTTTTTAAATTAGTAGCCGCGGAGATTCTAAAAGAGGCATGTGCTATATTTGGGACGTTGAGGCATCTATATAAGCTACCTTGCTCGTAGATTGTAGGTGTGACTCTTGGGTGACTCTTTGAGGAGAGTGTGTGAGCACCAGACAATCTAGAGAGGGTAGTGATCTTTATTGTTGAGAGTGTGAGTGACAAGTATTTGTACTTATCTATTTTTACCTCTTTTAGTGCATTGTTTATCTCCGGGCTTGGCCCCCCAGACGTAGGCAAGTGGACGCCGAACTGGGTTACCAACGTTGTGTGTCTCCTTGTGTTTATTTGTGTGCTTTTTCTTTATTGGTTTGTGTGAGACTTCTATGAGTGCTTAAGTGTTACTTAATACCCACAAACCACACCGGAGGAACTAACAAGTGGTATCAGAGCCTTGGTCGCCGTATTCACTTTGGTTACAAAGTCGGCGAGGTCCTAACAAGTTCCATTGATGTCCGGAAAAGAAGGAGCTTCCGTCACACAACCACCGTTTCTTAATGGATCCAACTATCCATATTGGAAGGCTTGCATGAAGGCGTTTATCAAGTCCATTGATGAGAGTGCATGGATTGCTGTAGAAGAAGGATGGTCTCCTCCTATTCTAGTTGATGAAGACGAGAACGTGATCATGAAGAAGAAAAGCTGTTGGAGTATCGAAGACTTGCGCAAAGCTAATGCTAATGGGAAAGCTCTCAATGCAATCTTTGGAGGAGTTGATGAGAACCAGTTCAAGTATATTGCAACATGCGAGTGTGCCAAGAAAGCTTGGGAGATTCTTCAAACCATACATGAAGGTACCAACTTGGTAAGAGAATCCAAACTTCAAATGTTAACAACTATGTTCGAAAATCTCAGGATGGGAGAAGATGAGACGATAGCCATGTTCAATGCCAAATTGATGGACATTGCAAATCAAGCCTACCAGCTCGGCAAGGAGTACTCGGATAAAAAGCTAGTCCGGAAGACTCTTAGATCACTCCCAAGAAGATTTGATGCAAAAATCTCGGCAATAGAAGAAGCAAGAGATATTTCAACTATGAAACTGGATGAGCTAATGGGGTCTTTGCAAGCATATGAGATGAACCTTAATCCTGAAAGAAGAATAGAAGATATAGCCTTGAAGGTTGAAGCAATAAAAATGTAAGGAGTTACACCAGTCAGTTATAACAGTAAGATGAAGACGAAGAGGATAGAGAAATTGTTTTTCTTGTCAAGAAAGATGCATGACATGCTCGGAAGATATAAGACACAAGGCAAGAAATTTCAAAAGAAAAGATGGTCTAAATAAAGAAAAGGGAGGAAGTCGAAGATCATCACAAAAAGGAAGAAATTGAAGATCGTCTCATGAAGATCAAGTGTAGAGAATGTGGAGGCTTTGGGCACTATCAAGCCGATTGTGCTAATACTCTCGTAAAAGAAAGGAAAAATCACCGAATGCTAGATGGAGTGATGACTCGGATGGTAGCAATCAAGAAGACGATGTAGGAAGTCCGAGCAACCATCATACGTTCTTTCCTCGGGCCGTGATGAATGGATCCACGCTGTTGCAGTAATATGTTGCAACATCGGCTACAACATCCACTCGAAACCGACAGAGTGAGTACAATGAGGTAGCATGAAAATGATCTTCTCACAAGCTATAAAACTCATAATGAACAGATTTAATGATATGATGTTGCAAAAAACCAACTCTTGGAGGAAGAGTTGAGTATATGTAAAGAAAAAGTTGTTCAATGCTCGAGAAGACCTTGGACTCCATGAACAAGAGTACTACCAAGCTCGACGAGATTCTATCGACTTGGAAGAACTAGTAAAGCCCGACATGGTATTGGGTATATTGGAGAAAGCTCAAGTGTCAAGACAGAAGACTCGGGAGTTGTGTTTGTCAAGTCAACTCGCCCAACAAAAACATTAAAGAAAAAAACAAGTCAAAAGCAAGGGAAGAACCAAAAAGTGAAGTGCATACATGCTTTCATTGTAGAGAAACTGCCACATAAGACCCAAGTGCAACAAATTGAAAGAAGACTTGAAAAAGTGGAAGAATAATTAGACATGAAGAAGCAATCATTAAAAAAGAAATGTCGAGAGGGAAGACTATTGTAATCAAGAAATTGTGGATTCGAAAAAGGTGAAGTACCAAGAGAAGAAGAAGAGTCCTCCAATTCAGGGTTTGAAGATGATGATAAATCGAGGTGTACAACATTATGGTACAAAGAATCAATATGTCGACTCGAGGTCCCTATGAAGTCAACAAGCAAAAC